>NC_092718.1:1470685-1517181 GCF_047496885.1 Scyliorhinus torazame | reverse complement strand
GGACCGAGGGGGGGGGGGGTATCCCGGGGACCGAGGGGGGGGGGGGGGGGTATCCCGGGACCGAGGGGGGGGGGTATCCCGGGACCGAGGGGGTGTCTGGGACCGAGGGGGGAGTACCGGGACCGAGGGGGGAGTACCGGGACCGAGGGGGGAGTACCGGGACCGAGGGGGGGTGTCCCCGGGACCGAGGGGGGGTCCTGGGATCGAGGGGAGTGTCCCGGGACCGAGGGGGTGTGTCTGGGACCGAGGGGGGGAGTACCGGGACCGAGGGGAGTGTCCCGGGATCGAGGGGGTGTCTGGGACCGAGGGGAGTGTCCCGGGACCGAGGGGGTGTCTGGGACCGAGGGGGGAGTACCGGGACCGAGGGGGGAGTACCGGGGACCGAGGGGGTGTCCCGGGACCGAGGGGGTCTCCCGGGACCGAGGGGGGTGTCCCGGGGGACCGAGGGGGGAGTGTCTGGGACCGAGGGGGTGTCTGGGACCGAGGGGGTGTCTGGGACCGAGGGGGTGTCTGGGACCGAGGGGGTGTCTGGGACCGAGGGGGTGTGTCCCCGGGACCGAGGGGGTGTCTGGGACCGAGGGGGGGAGTACCGGGACCGAGGGGGGAGTACCGGGACCGAGGGGGTGTCCCGGGAACCGAGGGGGTCTCCGGGACCGAGGGGGTGTCCCGGGACCGAGGGGGGTGTCTGGGACCGAGGGGGTGTCTGGGACCGAGGGGGTGTCTGGGACCGAGGGGGTGTCTGGGACCGAGGGGTGGTGTGTCCCGGGGACCGAGGGGGGTGTCTGGGACCGAGGGGGTGTCTGGGACCGAGGGGGGTGTCTGGGACCGAGGGGGTGTCTGGGACCGAGGGGGGTGTTCCGGGACCGAGGGGGGGAGTACCGGGACCGAGGGGGTGTGTCCCGGGACCGAGGGGGTGTGTCCCGGGACCGAGGGGGGTGTGTCCCGGGACCGAGGGGGGAGTACCGGGACCGAAGGGGGTGTCTGGGACCGAGGGAGTGTCTGGGACCGAGGGGGGGTGTCCCGGGACCGAGGGGGGAGTACCGGGACCGAGGGGGGTGTCCCGGGACCGAGGGGGTGTGTCCCAGGACCGGGGGGGGAGTACCGGGACCGAGGGGGTGTTCCAGGACTGCGGGGGGGGGGGGGGGGGGGCGGGCGAATGTTACACGGTGACGATTTGAATGGTAATTCATTGATTATAAACCTATTTTGGGACAAAAATGCAAATTCTTTCTTTTCTGACCAAATGTGAGATGAAGATACAAGAACCAATCAGGAAGACAAACGGTGATATTGGCTTTACAGCAAGGGGCTGGGACACCAGAATAAGGGCCGGGATTCTCCCCCCAACCGGCGCCAAAGAGCGGCGTGAAGCCCAGCGGCGTGAAGCCCTGCGGCGTCGGGCCGCACGCGAGGTGTGGAATCCTCCGCACTTTCGAGGGCTAGTCCAGCGCTGGAGGGCCTCCGCCAGCCGGCGCGAGTTGGCGCATGCGCGGGAGCACCAGCCTGTTCTGGCACATGCGCAGGGGGTTTCTTCTCACGCCGGCCATTGCGGAGCTTTACACAGGCCGGCACGGAGGGAAAGAGTGCCCCCACGGCACAGGCACGCCCGCAGATTGGTGAGCCCCCGATCGCGGGCAAGGTCATCCCCCCCCCCCCCCCCCAGGGCCAGATCCCCCGCGCCCACCCGAGGACCTCCGCAGGCCCGCCCTCAGAGCCAGGTCCCTCCGTACGGACCTGGTCTAATCCACGCCGGCGGGGACTGGCCGAGAACGGGCGGCCGCTCGGCCCATCGGGGGACCGGAGAATCGCCGGGAGGGGGGGGTGGGCACTGCCAACGGCCCCCCGACCGTCGCCAAAAAAAATGGCGTTGGAACGGCGGGGCGTGATTCACACACCGCCCCCCAGCGATTCTCCGACCCGGCGGGGGGTCGGAGAATCCCGCCCAAGGAGTTTAGTAAAATCACACCAGTAATACTGTGAGGGCGGTTTACTCTCCTTCCATACAAACGTCCCTTCTCTGCTCAATTTGTCCTTCTTATAAGACCACTTCTGGTCCCCGTCGCCATGTACTTGGTGTGGGCTTGCTCCTCACTGTCCCATCTACTCCCGATTTTTCAAGTAAAAATTTGAAAAAAGTAGTGGAAAAAGGTGCAAAACGTCTGTCACGAGCGGCAGCTACCAAATGTGAGATCTCCTACTCCATGGCAGCCAACAAGAGGCGGGCCACATTGGATTTGGTACTGGGGTAATGAACCGGGCCAAGTGTTAGATTTGGTTGTGGGAGAGCACTTTGGAGATAGTGACCACAATTCAGTGACTTTCACTATCGCAATGGAGAGGGATAGGAACATACAGCAGCGCAAGGTTTATAACTGGGGGAAGGGTAATTACCATGTGATTAGGCAAAAATTGGGGAGCATAAGATGGAAACAGGAACTGTCAGGGATAGGCATAATTGAGATGTGGAGCTTGTTCAAGGAGATGGTGTCCTTGATATGCATGTCCCTGTCAGGCAGGGAGGAAAAGGTCGAGTGAGGGGAACATGGTTTACAAAAGAGGTTGAATGTCTTGTCAAAAGGAAGAAGGGGGCTTATGTAAGGATGAGAAAACAAGGTTCAGTTAGGGCACTTGAGAGATACAAGATAGCTAGGAAGGAGCTCAGGAAAGGGCTTAGGAGAGCTCGGAAGGGGGCATGAGAAGTCCTTGGCGGTAGGATCAAGGAAAACCCCAAGGCATTTTACACATATGTGAGGAAAAGAAGAATGACCAAGGTGAAGTTAGGGCTGGTCAAGGACAGTAGTGGGAACGTGTGCATGGAGTCTGAAAATATAGGAGAGACCCTAAATGAATACTTTTCTTCAGTGTTCACAAAGGAGAGGGGCCATGTTGTTGAGGAGGATAGTGCAATACAGGCTGGTAGGCTGGAGGAGGTAGATATTTGGAAGGAAGATGTGTTAGAAATTTGAGAAGCCTGAGGATAGATAAGTCCCCTGGGCCTGATGGGATATATCCTAGGATTCTTTGGGAGGCGAGGGATGAGATTGCAGAGCCTTTGGCTTTATGTCCTCACTGTCTACAGGAATAGTGCCAGAAGACTGAGAGGCGCGAATATTGTCCCTTGTTCAAGAAAGGAAATAGGTATAATCCTGGGAATTATAGGCCGGTTAGTCTCACTTCGGTCATCGGTAAATTATTGGAAAGGGTCCTGAGGGATAGGATTTATGATCATTTTGGAAAGATACAGCTTAATCCAGGATAGGTCAGCACGCATTTGTGAGGGGTAAGTCTTGCCTCACAAGTTTGATTGTATTCTTTGAGGAGGTAACTAAGTACATAGATGAAGGTAGAGCAGTTGATGTCGTATACATGGATTTTAGTAAGGCATTTGATAAGGTGCCCCATGGTCGGCTCATGCAGAAAGTAAAGAGGCATGGCATAGAGGGAAATTTGGCCCGATTGGATCAGTAACTGGCTATCACATAGAAGACAGAGGGTGGTGGTAGATGGTAAATTTTCATCCTGGAGACCAGTTACCAGCGGTGTACCACAGGGATCAGTACTGGGTCCTCTGCTATTTGTGATTCTTATCAATGACTTGGATGATGGAGTTGAAGGTTGGGTTAGTAAATTTGCTGATGACACCAAGATTGGTGGTAGTGGATGAGGTGGAGGGCTGTTGTAGGCTGCAAAGAGACATTGATAGGATGCAGAGCTGGGCTGAAAAGTGGCAGGTGGAGTTTAACCCTGATAAGTGTGAGGTGATTAATTTTGGTAGGACAAATTTGAATGCGGATTACAGGAGTGAACGACAGGGTTCTGAAGAATGTGGAGGAGCAGAGAGATCTCGGAGTTCATGTCACATAGATCTCTGAAAGTTGCCACCCAAGTGGATAGAGCCGTGAAGGAAAGCCTATAGTGTGTTAGAGTTTATTAACAGGGGGCTTGAGTTTAAGAGCCGTGAGGTTATGCTGCAACTGTACAAGACCTTGGTTAGACCATATTTGGAGTATTGTGTGCAGTTCTGGTCACCTCATTATAGGAAGGATGTGGAAGCATTGGAAAGGGTGCAAAGGAGATTTACCAGGGATGCTGCCTGGATTGGAGGGTAGGTCTTATGAGGAAAGGTTGAGGGAGCTAGGACTTTTCTCATTGGAGCGAAGGAGGATGAGGTGACTTAATTGAGGTGTATAAGATGGATAGATGGAGTGGACGTTCAGCGGACTTTTTCCTCGGGTGGATATGTAGCTGTTACAAGGGGGCATAACTATAAGGTTCATGGTGGAAGATATAGGAGGGATGTCAGAGGTAGGTTCTTTACTCAGAGAGTGGTTGGGGCGTGGAACGCACTCCCAGCTATGGTAGCGGAGTCGGACACTTTAGGAACTTTCATGCGGTTATTGGATAGGCATATGGAGGGCACTAGAATAATTGGGAGTAGGTTGATTTGATCTTAATTTCAGACTAGTTTGGCACAACATCGTGGGCCAAAGGGCCTGTTCTGTGCTGTACAGTTTTATGTTTAACGGAAGTCCTCCTTACATACAAACATAGAAAATAGAGGCAGGAGGAGGCCATTCGGCCCTTCGAGCCTGCTCTGCCATTCATTATGATTATGGCTGACCATCAAGTTCAATACCCTGACCCCGACTTCTCTCCATAGCCCTTGCCCCCTTTAGCCCCTAGAGCTGTATCTAATTCCTTCATGAAATTACCCAACGTTTTGGCCGCAACTACTTTCTGTGGGAGTGAATTCCACAGATTCACCGCTCTCTGGGTGAAGAAATTTCTCCTCACCTCAGTCCTTCTAACCCTTATCCTCAAACTATGACCCCTAGTCCTGGACTCCCCCACCATCGGGAACATCCTTTCTGAATCTACAGAAACATGTGGACATATTTTCGGGATTTTGACAAACGATAGACAGTTTCCTGGATTGATAGGGTTGACAATGAGAACTTGATGGGCCAATATTCCCCGGGATTTGGAATAGTGAGAAGTGATCTCACTGGAATGGAGGAAGCTCAATCATCGGGTATGTTCAAAGAATAGGCCGATAAATTTCTAGATACCAATGATATCAGGGGTACTGGGATGGTGTGGAAAGATAGCATTGACATCAAAGATCTCCCATGATCGAGTTAAATGGTGAAACGAGCTCCTGCTTCGAGATGTATAAATGTTTATTTTAGGAGGCTGACAGGGTCGAGGTTGTTTTCTGCTGGCTAGGGTGTGGAACTGGAGGTTAGAGTGTTGGGATTACGGGTCGACCTCTGCACACTGATGTGGAAGAGGAACGTTTCTCACTGATGGTTGGAATTTGCAGACGGAATATATTCAGATGTTGGGAATGACAGATTTGTGGAATTAAGGGAAAGACATGGGGACTGGACAGGAAAGTGGAGCTGAGGATGGAATATCAGCATTGATTTTACTGAATGGTGGAGCAGACTCGAGGGGCTGAATGGCCTCCTTATGTTGCGTGATTGGTTGTTTCTTTATTCCATTTTTACTGGTGTCGTATATTTTGACCAAAAGAGCTGGAATATCCCGTTTGTGTAATCATGGTGAATATTAGTGTCTGAAATTACAAACATGAAGCAGCTTTTACCTTATGGGTTGGCTTTTGGTTCTTCATGACCATTGAAATGGTCTTACTGAGGATCGCAGATTGTGCAGCTGAAAGAATAAAAGTTTAATCTTATTTCAATGTGTAATGGAGGTTAAACAGTAAGCGCACCCAGTAAACAGAGCCCCCCCCCCCCCCCCCCCTTTGCTCAGTTACACTGCTGCAGACTCAGGTTTAGAACAAAGAAATGTACAGCACAGGAACAGGCCCTTCGGCCCTCCAAGCCCGTGCCGACCATGCTGCCCGACTAAACTACAATCTTCTACACTTCCTGGGTCCGTATCCCTCTATTCCCATCCTATTCATGTATTTGTCAAGATGCCCCTTAAATGTCACTATCGTCCCTGCTTCCACCACCTCCTCCGGCAGCGACTTCCAGGCACCCACTACCCTCTGTGTAAAAAAACTTACCTCGTACATCTCCTCTAAACTTTGCTCCTTGCACCTTAAACCTATGCCCCCCAGTAATTGACCGCTCTACCCTGGGAAAAAGTTTCTTACTATCCACTCTGTCTATACCCCTCATAATTTTGTAGACGTCTATCAGGTCGCCCCTCAACCTCCTTCGTTCCAGTGAGAACAAACCGAGTTTATTCAATCGCTCCTCATAGCTTATGCCCTCCATACCAGGCAACATCCTGGTAAATCTCTTCTGCAACCTCTCTAAAGCCTCCACTTCTGGTAGTGTGGCGACCAGAATTGAACACTATACTCCAAGTGTGGCCTAACTAAGGTTCTATACAGCTGCAACGTGACTTGCCAATTCTTATACTCAATGCCCCGGCCAATGAAGGCAAGCATGCCGTATGCCTTCTTGACTACCTTCTCCATCTGTGTTTCCCCCTTCAGTGACCTGTGGACCTGTACACCAAGATCTCTCTGACCTCACATTTGGCCGGATTAAACTCCATCTGCCATCTCGCTGCCCAAGTCTCCAGACAATCTAAATCCTGCTGTATCCTCAGACGGCCCTCATCGCTATCCGCAATTCCACCAACCTTTGTGTCATCTGCAAACTTACTAATCAGACCAGTTACATTTTCCTCCAAATCATTTATATATTCTACAAACAGCAAAGGTCCCAGCATTGATCCCTGCGGAACACCACTAGTCACAGCCCTCCAATCCTAAAAGCACCCTTCCACTGCTACTCTCTGCCTTCTATGACCTAGCCAGTTCTGTATCCATCTTGCCAGCTCACCCTTGATCCCGTGTGACTTCACCTTTTGTACCAGTCTGCTATTATGGGCCAGGGTTTAGAGAACCACAAAGTGTATCATGGAGTTCACCTGACCCACAACTTTTACTAGATTGTGGTCTGGGGAGCACACGGTCCCACTCTACAGGTGTGGTACAGCAGAAAATGTACCTGTGGTTTTTAAAACAAAACAATGTTTATCCTATGAACTCAAGTTAACCTTTCTGAAACAAACAGTGAACATCTTAGCAACCAGTAAATCAAATACACCCCCAAAGAATACAACACTAAGTAATCTGTATGCTGTTCTTTTAACATCCAAAAACGTAACAAACCTCTAAACGGGAGCACATCAAAGTTTACATTCAAGACTGAAATCATTTATAATTCTGAATTCACCAAATGATTAAGGTAGTCTTTGGATGGCAGACTCCAGATGCAGCTCCCTGAAAAACACAGACACATCCAAGCTCTTCTCAAACTGAAACTAAAAAGTAGAGCTCAGCTCCACCCACACTCTGACATCACTCCAGTAACATGAGCAGCTCCATTTCTTTTTTTTTTAAATAATATTTTATTGAAAATTTTTGGTCAACCAACACAGTACATTGTGCATCCTTTACACAACATTATAACAATACAGATAATAATGACCTTTTTTATTTAAACAAGAACAAAAGAAAACAACAACAAATAAATAAATATTAAATAACAAAAATAAAAACTAGCCCTAATTGGCAACTGCCTTGTCTCAGGCCACCCCCCCCCCCCCCCACCCCCCCCCCCCCCAAGTTCTGGGCCGCTGCTGCTGCCTTCTTTGTTCTCCCCTATCTATCTTTCCGCAAGATATTCGACGAACGGTTGCCACCGCCTTGTAAACCCTTGAGCCGACCCCCTTAGGACGAACTTAATCCGCTCTAACTTTATGAACCCCGCCATATCATTTATCCAGGTCTCCACCCCCGGGGGCTTGGCTTCTTTCCACATTAGCAATATTCTGCGCCGGGCTACTAGGGACGCAAAGGCCAAAACATCGGCCTCTTTCGCCTCCTGCACTCCCGGCTCTTGTGCAACCCCAAATATAGCCAACCCCCAGCTTGGTTCGACCCGGACTCCTACTACTTTCGAAAGCACCTTTGTCACCCCCATCCAAAACCCCTGTAGTGCCGGGCATGACCAAAACATATGGGTATGATTCGCTGGGCTTCTCGAGCACCTCGCACACCTATCCTCCACCCCAAAAAATTTACTGAGCCGTGTTCCAGTCATATGTGCCCTGTGTAATACCTTAAACTGAATCAGGCTTAGCCTGGCGCACGAGGACGACGAGTTTACCCTGTTTAGGGCATCTGCCCACATCCCCTCCTCAATCTCCTCCCCTAGCTCTTCTTCCCATTTCCCTTTTAGTTCGTCCATCATAGTCTCCCCTTCGTCTCTCATTTCCCTATATATATCCGACACCTTACCGTCCCCCACCCATTTCTTTGAGATGACTCTGTCCTGCACCTCTTGTGTCGGGAGCTGCGGGAATTCCCTCACCTGCTGCCTCGCAAAAGCCCTCAATTGCATGTACCTGAATGCATTCCCTTGGGGCAACCCATATTTCTCGGTCAGCGCTCCCAGACTCGCAAACTTCCCATCCACAAATAGATCTTTCAATTGCGTTATACCTGCTCTTTGCCACATTCCATATCCCCCATCCATTCCCCCCGGGGCAAACCTATGGTTGTTTCTTATCGGGGACCCCCCCAGTGCTCCGGTCTTTCCCCTATGTCGTCTCCACTGTCCCCAAATCTTCAGTGTAGCTACCACCACCGGACTCGTGGTATAGTTCCTTGGTGAGAACGGCAATGGGGCTGTCACCATAGCCTGCAGGCTGGTCCCCTTACAGGACGCCCTCTCTAATCTCTTCCACGCCGCTCCTTCCTCCTCTCCCATCCACTTACTCACCATTGAAATATTAGTGGCCCAATAATACTCACTTAGGCTCGGTAGTGCCAGCCCCCCCCTATCCCTACTACGCTGTAAGAATCCCTTCCTCACTCTCGGAGTCTTCCCGGCCCAAACAAAACCCATAATACTCTTTTCTATCCTTTTGAAAAAAGCCTTCGTGATCACCACCGGGAGACACTGAAACACAAAAAGGAATCTCGGGAGGACCACCATCTTAACTGCCTGCACCCTCCCTGCCATTGACAATGCTACCATGTCCCATCTCTTGAAATCTTCCTCCATCTGTTCCACCAACCGCGTCAAATTTAGCCTGTGCAATGTGCCCCAATTCTTAGCTATCTGGATCCCCAGGTAACGAAAGTCTCTTGTTACCTTCCTCAACGGTAGGTCTTCTATTTCTCTACTCTGCTCCCCTGGATGCACCACAAACAGCTCACTCTTTCCCATGTTCAATTTATACCCTGAAAAATCCCCAAACTCCCCAAGTATCCGCATTATTTCTGGCATCCCCTCCGCTGGATCCGCCACATATAGTAGCAGATCATCCGCATATAAAGATACCCGGTGTTCTTCTCCTCCCCTAAGTATTCCCCTCCATCCCTTGGAACCTCTCAGCGCTATCGCCAGGGGCTCAATCGCCAGTGCAAACAGTAATGGGGACAGAGGACATCCCTGCCTTGTCCCTCTGTGGAGCCGAAAATATGCCGATCCCCGTCCATTCGTGACCACACTCGCCACTGGGGCCCTATACAACAGCTGCAACCATCTAACATACCCCTCTCCGAACCCAAATCTCCTCAACACCTCCCACAGATAATCCCACTCCACTCTATCAAATGCTTTCTCGGCATCCATCGCCACTACTATCTCCGTTTCACCCTCTGGTGGGGCCATCATCATTACGCCTAACAACCTCCGTATGTTCGTGTTCAGCTGTCTCCCCTTCACAAACCCAGTTTGGTCCTCATGAACCACCCCCGGGACACATTCCTCTATTCTCATTGCCATTACCTTGGCCAAGACCTTGGCATCTACATTGAGGAGGGAGATTGGTCTGTAGGACCCGCATTGTAGCGGATCCTTTTCCTTCTTTAAAAGAAGCGATATCGTTGCTTCTGACATAGTCGGGGGCAGTTGTCCCCTTTCCTTTGCCTCGTTGAAGGTCCTCGTCAGTAGCGGGGCGAGCAAGTCCAAATATTTTCTGTAAAATTCAACTGGGAATCCGTCCGGTCCCGGGGCCTTTCCCGTCTGCATGTTCCTAATTCCTTTCACCACTTCTTCTACCGTGATCTGTGCTCCCAATCCCATCCTTTCCTGCTCTTCCACCTTGGGAATTTCCAGCCGATCCAAAAACTCCATCATTCTCTCCCTCCCATCCGGGGGTTGAGCTTCATACAATTTTTTATAAAATGTCTTGAACACTTCATTCACTCTCTCCGCTCCCCGCTCCGTCTCTCCATCTTCGTCTCTCACCCCCCCTATTTCCCTCGCTGCTCCCCTTTTCCTCAATTGGTGTGCCAGCAATCTGCTCGCCTTCTCTCCATATTCATACTGTACACCCTGCGCCTTCCTCCATTGTGCCTCTGCAGTGCCTGTGGTCAGCAAGTCAAATTCCACATGCAGCCTTTGCCTTTCCCTATACAGTCCCTCCTCCGGTGCTTCCGCATACTGTCTGTCCACCCTCAAAAGTTCTTGCAACAACCGCTCCCGTTCCTTACTCTCCTGCTTCCCTTTATGTGTCCTTATTGATATCAGCTCCCCCCTAACCACCGCCTTCAACGCCTCCCAGACCACTCCCACCTGAACCTCCCCATTGTCATTGAGTTCCAAGTACTTTTCAATGCATCCCCTCACCCTTAAGCACACCCCCTCATCCGCCATTAGTCCCATATCCATTCTCCAGGGTGGACGCCCTCTTGTTTCCTCCCCTATCTCCAAGTCTACCCAGTGTGGGGCATGATCCGAAATGGCTATAGCCGTATATTCCGTTCCCCTCACCCTCGGGATCAATGCCCTACCCAACACAAAAAAGTCTATGCGTGAATAGACTTTATGGACATAGGAGAAAAACGAGAACTCCTTACTCCTAGGTCTACTGAATCTCCACGGGTCCACCCCTCCCATCTGCTCCATAAAATCCTTAAGCACCTTGGCTGCTGCCGGCCTCCTACCAGTCCTGGACTTCGACCTATCCAGCCTTGGTTCCAACACCGTGTTAAAGTCTCCCCCCATTATCAGCTTTCCGGTCTCTAGGTCTGGGATGCGTCCTAGCATTCGCCTCATAAAATTGGCATCGTCCCAATTCGGGGCATACACGTTTACCAACACCACCATCTCTCCCTGTAATTTGCCACTCACCATCACGTATCTGCCCCCGTTATCCGCCACTATAGTCTTTGCCTCGAACATTACCCGCTTCCCCACTAATATAGCCACCCCCCTGTTTTTCGCATCCAGCCCCGAATGGAACACCTGCCCTACCCATCCTTTGCGCAACCTAACCTGATCTATCAGTTTCAGGTGCGTTTCCTGTAACATGACCACATCTGCTTTAAGTTTCTTAAGGTGTGCGAGTACTCGTGCCCTCTTTATCGGCCCGTTAAGCCCCCTCACGTTCCACGTGATCAGCCGAGTTGGGGGGCTTCCCACCGCCCCCCCCTTGCCGGTTAGCCATCATCTTTTTCCAGCTTCTCGCCCAGTTCCCACGCGGCTGTATTTCTCCCAGACGGTGCCCCCCCGCCCATCCTTTCCCGCACCCACTCCCCCCTTTCCCCAGCAGCAGCAACCCAGTAATTCCCCCCTCCCCCCCCCCCCACTAGACCCCCCGCTAGCGTAATTACTCCCCCCATGTTGCTCCCAGAAGTCAGCAAACTCTGGCTGACCTCGGCTTCCCCCCGTGATCACGGCTCGCCCCGTGCGGTGCCCCCTCCTTCCTGCTTCTCTATTCCCGCCATAATTATCATAGCGCGGGAACCAAGCCCGCGCCTCTCCCTCGGCCCCGCCTCCCATGGCCAACGCCCCATCTCCTCTCCCTCCCCACCTCCCCCCATCACCACCTGTGGGAGAAAGAAAAGTTACCATACCGCAGGATTAATCATACAATCCCTCTTCGCCCCCCCCCCCCCCCCCCCCCCCCACTCGTCCCACCACTTTGTCCAAACGTTCATTTTCGTAGTCCAATCATTCCAATTTTTCTTCTACAATAAAAGTCCACGCTTCATCCGCCGTCTCAAAGTAGTGGTGCCTCCCTTGATATGTGACCCACAGTCTTGCCGGTTGCAGCATTCCAAACTTTATCTTTTTTTTGTGAAGTACCGCTTTGGCCCGATTAAAGCTCGCCCTCCTTCTCGCCACCTCCGCACTCCAATCTTGATAGACGCGGATCACCGCGTTCTCCCATTTACTACACCGAGTTTTCTTCGCCCATCTAAGGACCATTTCTCTATCCTTAAAACGGAGAAATCTCACCACTATGGCTCTGGGAGCTTCTCCTGCTCTCGGTCCTCGCACCATAACTCGGTATGCTCCCTCCACCTCCAACGGACCCGTCGGGGCCTCCACTCCCATTAACGAGTGCAGCATCGTGCTCACATATGCCCCGACGTCCGCCCCCTCCACACCTTCAGGAAGGCCAAGAATCCTCAAGTTGTTCCTCCTTGCGTTATTTTCCAGTGCCTCCAACCTCTCCACAGATCGTTTCTGGTGTGCCTCCTGTATCTCCGACTTCACCACCAGGCCCTGTATGTCGTTTTCATTCTCTGCTGCTTTCGCCTTCACGACCCGAAGCTCCTGCTCCTGGGTCTTTTGTTCCTCTTTCAGCCCTTCAATCGCCTGTAATATCGGGGCCAACAACTCTTTCTTCATTTCCTTTTTTATCTCCTCCACGCAGCGTTTCAAAAACTCTTGTTGTTCAGGGCCCCATATGAAACTGCCACCTTCCGACGCCATCTTGGTTTCTGCTTGCCTTCCTTGCCGTTGTTCCAAAGGATCCGCTGCAATCCGGCCACTTTCCTCTCCTTTTTCCATCCGTGTCCAGGGGGAACACCCTTCTGGTTTACCGCACGGTGTTTTCAGCCGTTAAAATTGCCGTTGGGGCTCCTATCAAGAGCCCAAAAGTCCGTTTCACAGGGAGCTGCCGAAACGTGCGACTCAGCTGGTCATCGCCGCACCCGGAAGCTTCAGCAGCTCCATTTCTTAAAGGTACATTTCTTAAACACCCATTTCTTAAAGGGTACTCTCACATGACACTGCCATGAGGGACCTTGTCAAAGGTCTTACTGAAGTCCATATAGACAACATCCACTGCCCTACCTGCATCAATCATCTTTGTGACCTCCTTGAAAAACTCATCAAGTTAGTGAGACACGACTTCCCCTTCAGAAATCCGTGCTGCCTCTCGCTAATACATCGACCCTACAATCAGCCTGGCTTTCCTTTTGCCAATTAGATTCTCTACAGATTTTTGATGCTAAACCAAATTATTTGACTCTCATTTAACAATAAATTTCAAACATCTTTGTTTACTTCTCCTGCGGGAAGTCAGATTTCTCCCCACATCCCGTAAACAAAACAAAAAGTCTCGAAACGTTGTCCTTTGCATTGTGTGTGTCCCCGGCCCAGCCATCATTGAGGAGGTGGATTTTTAAAAATTCATTTTTACGGGCAGTGGCTTCGCTGACTGGGCCAGCATTTGTTGCCCATCCTGAATTGTTCTCAAGAAGGTGGTGGTGAGCTGCCTTCTTGAACCTGTTCTGACCCCCTGGCTAGTGCACGGTCAATTCCAGTTCCACTTGACCTGGAATCCCAACACAAGTGAATTAACCAATAATTCTTCGAAAAATACCCAGTAATTTTGGCTCATGGTTGGCCAATAATCACAGTCACCAGGTTTGTAAATTTAAAGACATTTATTGTTTATTTATAGCAAGACCTATATTGAAATATGCAGCAAATACAATGGGTTGTTTATTATCTAATTCCTAATTCGCCACAACGTGCCCCCCCCCAACCTTCTACAAACGCATTAGACAGACAAACACAGAGGGAGGAGAGGGGTAAAAAGAATCTTAAGTAAAAGGAGGGGGGGGGGGAAAGAGAGGAGAAATAATCTTTGTTTCAGGTGATGGTTTCCAACAGCTTATTCCTCTTCAAACCTTGCTTTCAGTTTGAGATTTTCATTGCAGATTCATTCAGGTCTCTGTACTTTCAGAAATACAGCACTCAGCCTTCTGCAGAGAGAGTGAGTGAGTCCTGGTTATGGTTTGCAGCCTGTAATGGTTTTCCTGTCGATTCATTCATTCAGGTTCTATGCAGTATCAGAAAGATGCCAGTGCTGTAGCTGCACTGTTACAGGTTGGTTAGGGGTGACTACGTTCTGCAGCACAAGTCTTCGATACTATTGCCGGAATATTGTCAGGACCCAGAGCCTTTGCAGTATCCAGTGCTTTCAGCCGTTTCTTGATGTTACGTGGAGTGAATCGAATCGGCTGAAGACTGGCATCTGTGATGCTGGGACCTCCAGAGGAGACCGAGACGGATCATCCTTGCGGCACTTTTGGCTCAAGATTATTGTAAATGCTTCAGCCTGGCTTTTGCACTGCTGGACTCCATCATTGAGGATGGGGATATTAGTGGAACTTCATCCTCTGGTGAGCTGTTTAATTGCCCACCACCATTCACTACTCAGTGTAGCAAGATCGCAGAATTGTGATCTAGTGACTGTGGGATCACCCAGCTCTGTCCGTGTTATGTGGTTCTGTTATTTATTAAGTGTAGGGTCCTCCGAGTCTTCCAACAGGAATTCACTCAGTTGGTAAATGTGAAGATTATTTGTGTAACCTCTGCATTTACAGGGCTGGAAACTGACATTTGATCATTTATACTTATAGGAGTCAAATTTCAACCATTTCTTTGCTGCCTGCTCCAGAATGCAACACTAGCAATCTTTATCTAGCAATCTTTATATTGCCAAAAAAATGTTGATAATATTGCTCTATTTGACTTGCGTTCACCCTCCTCTCTTCACTGTGAACCTGCACAGAGGCCAGGCTGCTGTTATAGTTCTTGCAGCCGATGGTGACAGCTGATGGTGCAAAACCCCATCTTATTCACTAATGTCCTTTAGGGAAGGAAATCTGCCGCCGTTACCTGGTCTGGCCTACGTGTGACTCCAGGCCCACAGCAATGTGGTTGACTCCGAAATGCTCTCAGGGATGGGCAATAAATGCCAACCCAAAAACCCAATAAAAACATTTATAAAAAAAATAAATGCCAACCCAGCCAGCAACGCCCACATTCCACGTACGAAAATAAATACGAAGCTAATTGCCCATTACTTTCATTACCTTCTCTGCACAGCATCTTCTCTGGAATTGAACTCCGAACTTTATCAAGCTAATTCTTTTTGTTGGTTTCACTAGCATTTGACAAGCTACAAGATTTATCATTTTAGCATCTATACTCAGTCACTAATTTATGCACAGACAAAATCTAAAATTAGTAAAGTTTGCATGATTTTAGAAAAGCTGAAAATTATGAAAATATTTCCGTGTCCCTCAGGATGAACATGGTTGGCAGTTATTCCCTGGTTAGGGTCTTTCAGCGCCCCCATTAATGTTCACACTCTCACTAACCAGAGACACATGGTGTGGGGAGGACAGGAAGGGGCAGATTTTGATCTGTCATTAAAGATCACATTATTATTCTGAAGGACAGTCAATAACCCAAATCTTCCATCCTGCCATCTGTTCCTAGTTCCCTTTGACACACTGCTCACTTTTGTTCTGCCATTCACACATTCTAATCAGTGCTAGTCAGGAATGTCAGGATAGATAAGATGAATACATGGCTCGAGAGATGGTGCAAGAGGGAGGGATTCAAATTCCTGGGACACTGGAACCGGTTCTGGGGGAGGTGGGACCATTACAAACCGGACGGTCTGCACCTGGGCAGGACTGGAACCAATTTCCCAGGGGGAGTGTTTTCTAGAGCTGTTGGGGAGGGTTGAAACTAATGTGGCAGGGGGATGGGAACCAATGCAGGAAGTCAGGGGAAGTAAGGTGGGGACAGAAACAAAAGACAGTGAGGGAAAAGTGAAAGGCAGAGAAATCAAAGTTAAAAATCAAAAAGGGCCACAGTGCAGAAGACAGAGACTGTGGGGAACTCAGTGAATGGGTCCAGTAAGGCCAAGAGAAATAAAACACGGAGAGTGTACAAAACATGACCGGACAGATGGTCTGAGAAAGCAGGGCAGAGAGCAAGGGAAGTCTAGATTAAACTACATTTATTTCAATGCAAGAGGCCTAACAGGCAAGACAGATGAACTCAGGGCATAAATGGGTACATGGGACTGGTATATTATGGCTATTACTGAAACATGGCTAAAGGAGGGGCAGGACTGGCAGCTTAATGTTCCGGGGCACAGATGCTAGAAGAAAGATAGAACAGGAGGTAATGTCCAAAAGGGTGGGGGTGTGGGCTTGGGTAGGGTGCTCTTTCCAAGGGCCGGTGCAATTTGTCGAGTGGATTCAGGAGGAATTTCTCATTCAATATATAGATGGCCCGACTAGAGAGGAGACAAAACCTGACCTCCTCTTGGGGAATAAGGAAGGTGACGGAAGTATTAGTGAGGGATCACTTTGGGACCAGTGACCATAATTCCATTAGTTTTAACTAAGCTATGGAGAATGATAGTTCTGGCCCAAAAGTTAAAATTCTAAATTGGGGCAAGGCCAATTTCGATGGTATTAGACAGGAACTTTCAAAAGCTGATTGGGGAGCCTGTTGGCAGGCACAGGGACGGCTGGTAAATGGGAGGCTTTCAAAAGTGTGTTAAACAGGGTTCAAGGTGAGCACATTCCTTTTAGAGTGAAGGGCAAGGCTGGAGGAGGAGGAAACCCTGGATGACTCGGGATATCTTGGGCCTGGTCAAAAAGGCGGCGAAAAATAACATGTATCGGCAGCTGGGATCAAGTGGATCCCTTGAAGAGTATAGGGCTTGTCAGAGTAAAGAGGGAAATCAGGAGGGCAAAAATGGAACATGAGATTGTCTTGGCAGATAAGGCAAAGGAGAATCCAAAGAGCTTCTACAAATACATAAAGAGCAAAAGAGTAACGAGGGAGAGAGTCGGGCCTCTTAAGGATCTACAAGGCCATCTATGTGCGGATCCACAAGAGATGGGTGAGATCCGACATGAATATTCTCATCGGTATTTACTGTTGAGGAAGGCCTGGATGTGAGGGAATTTTAGGAAATAAACAGTGATGTCTTGAGGAGTGTACATATTACAGAGGAGGTGTGGAGGTATTAAAGCGCACCAAGGTAGATAAATCCCCAGGAACCTGATGAAATGTATCGTAGGACGTTGTGGGAGGCTAGGGAGGAAATTACCAGTCCCCTAGCTGAGATATTTGAATCATGGACAACCACAGGAGAAGTGTCTGAAGATTGAGCCAGGAGGGAACATGAGACGTCTTTGGTAGGTAGGATCAAGGATAACCCTAAAGTTTTCTATAGATATGTCAGGAATAAAAGAATGACTAGGGTAAGAGTAGGGCCAGTCAAGGACAGCAGTGGGAAGTTGTGCTTGGAATCCGAGGAGATAGGAGAGGTGCTAAATGAATATTTTCCGTCAGTATTTACTGAGGAAAAAGACAATGTTGTCGAGGTGAATACTGAGATTCAGGCTACTAGACTAGAAGGGCTTGAGGTTCATAAGGAAGAGGTGTTAACAATTCTGGAAAGGGTGAAAATAGATAAGTCCCCTGGGCCGGATGGGATTTATCCTAGGATTCTCTGGGAAGCTAGGGAGGAGATTGCTGAGACTTTGGCTTTGATCTTTAAGTCATCTTTGTCAACAGGAATAGTGCCAGAAGACTGAAGGATAGTTAATGTTGTCCCCTTGTTCAAGAAGGGGAGTAGAGACAACCCCGGTAACGATAGACCAGTGAGCCTTACTTCTGTTGTGGGCAAAATCTTGGAAAGGTTTATAAGAGATAGGATGTATAATCATCTGGAAAGGAATTATTTGATTAGACATGGTCAACATGGTTTCGTGAAGGGTAGGTCGTGCCTCACAAACCTTATTGAGTTCTTTGAGAAGATGACCAAACAGGTGGATGAGGGTAAAGCAGTTGATGTGGTGTATATGGATTTCAGTAAAGCGTTTGATAAGGTTCCCCACGGTAGGCTACTGCAGAAAATACGGAAGCATGGGATTCAGGGAGATTTAGCGGTTTGGATCAGAAATTGGCTAGCTGGAAGAAGACAAAGGGTGGTGGTTGATGGGAAGTGTTCAGACTGGAGTCCAGTTACTAGTGGTGTACCACAAGGATCTGTTTTGGGGCCACTGCTGTTTGTCATTTTTATAAAGGGAGGAGGGCATAGAAGGATGAGTGAGTACATTTGCAGATGACACTAAAGTTGGTGGAGTTGTGGACAGTGCGGAAGAATGTTACAAGTTACAGAGGGACATAGATAAGCTGCAGCGCTGGGCTGAGAGGTGGCAAATGGAGTTTAATGCAGAAAAGTGTGAGGTGATTCATTTTGGAAGGAATAACAGGAAGACTGAGTACTGGGCTAATGGTAAGATTCTTGGCAGTGTGGATGAGCAGAGAGATCTCGGTGTCCATGTACATAGATCCCTGAAAGTTGCCACTCAGGTTGAGAGAGTTGTTAAGAAAGTGTACGGTGTGTTAGCTTTTATTGGTAGAGGGATTGAGTTTAGGAGCCATGAGGTCATGTTACAGCTATACAACACTCTGGTGCAGCCGCATTTGGAGTATTGCGTGCAATTCTGGTCGCCGCATTATAGGAAGGATGTGGAAGCATTGGAAAGGGTGCAGAGGAGATTTACCAGAATGTTGCCTGGTATGGAGGGAAGATCTTATGAGGAAAGGCTGAGGGACTTGAGGCTGTTTTCGTTAGAGAGAAGAAGGTTAAGAGGTGACTTAATTGGGGCATACAAGATGATCAGAGGATTGGATAGGGTGGACAGTGAGAGCCTTTTTCCTCGGATGGTGATGTCTAGCACGAGGGGACATAGCTTTAAATTGAGGGGAGATAGATACAAGACAGATGTCAGAGGTAGGTTCTTTACTCAGAGTAGTAAGGGTGTGGAATGTACTGCCTGCAACAGTAGTGGACTCGCCAACACTAAGGGTATTCAAATGGTTTTTGGATAGGCATATGGACGATAAGGGAATAGTGTAGGTGGGCTTTACAGTGGTTTCACAGGTCGGCGCAACACCGAGGGCCGAAGGGCCTGTACTGCGCTGTAATGTTCTATGTTCTATTGGAGGGTAGCAAATGTTGTGCCTTTGTTTAAGAAGGGCCGCAGAGAAAAGCCTGGGAACTACAGACCGGTGAGCCTAACATCTGTGGTGGGTAAGTTGTTAGAAGGTATTCTGAGAGACAGGAATCTACAGGCATTTAGAGAGGCATGGACTGATTAGGGAAAGTCAGCATGGCTTTGTGAGTAGAAAATCATGCCTCACGAATTTGAATGAGTTTTTTGAAGGGGTAACCAAGAAGATAGATGAGGGCAGTGTAGTCGATTTTGTCGACATGGACTTTAGCAAGGCCTTTGACAAGGTACCGCATGGAGGTTGTTGCATAAGGTTAAATCTCACAGGATCCAGGGTGAGGTAGCCAATTGGATACAAAATTAGTTGACGACAGAAGACAAAGGGTGGTTGTGGAGGGTTATTTTTCAAACTGGAGGCCTGTGACCAGCGGTGTGTCTCAGGGATCGGTGCTGGGTCCACTGTTATTTGTTATATATATTAATGATTTGGATGAGAATGTAGGAGGAATGTAGGAGAATGTAGTAAGTTTGCAGATGACACCAAGTTTGGTGGCATAGTGGATAGTAAAGAAGGTTATCTAGGATTGCAACGGGGTCTTGATCAATTGGGCCAGTGGGCCGATGAATGGCAGATGGAGTTTAATTTAGATAAATGTGAGGTGATGCATTGATACGGTCAATGTTCTCGGTTGATTATTCTTTTGTCTACTATGTACCTACTGTGTCCATTCCCTCGGCCGCAGAAAAATACTTTTCACTGTACTTCGGTACATGTGACAATAAATATCAATCAATCAATCGATTTTGGTAGATTGAATCGGGGCAGGACCTACTCAGTTAATAAGAACATAAGAGCTAGGAGCAGGAGTCGGCCATCTGGCCCCTCGAGCCTGCTCCACCATTCAATGAGATCATGGCTGATCTTTTGTGGACTCAGCTCCACTTTCCGGCCCAAACACCATAACCCTTAATCCCTTTATTCTTCAAAAAACTATCTATCTTTATCTTAAAAACATTTAATGAAGGAGCCTTGACTGCTTCACTGGGCAAGGAATTCCATAGATTCACAACCCTTTGGGTGAAGAAGTTCCTCCTAAACTCAGTCCTAAATCTACTTCCCCTTATTTTGAGGCTATGCCCCCTAGTTCTGCTTTCACCCGCCAGTGGAAACAACCTGCCCGCATCTATCCTATCTATTCCCTTCATAATTTTATATGTTTCTATAAGATCCCCCCTCATCCTTCTAAATTCCAACGAGTACCGTCCCAGTCTACTCAACCTCTCCTCGTAATCCAACCCCTTCAGCTCTGGGATTAACCGAGTGAATCACCTCTGCACACCCTCCAGTGCCAATACGTCCTTTCTCAAGTAAGGAGACCAAAACTGAACACAATGCTCCAGGTGTGGCCTCACTAACACCGTATACAATTGCAGCACAACCTCGCTAGTCTTAAACTCCATCCCTCCAGCAATGAAGGACAAAATTCCATTTGCCTTCTTAATCGCCTGTTGCACCTGTAAACCAACTTTTTGCGACTCTTGCACTAGCACACCCAGGTCTCTCTGCACAGCAGCATGTTTTAATATTTTATCATTTAAATAATAATCCCTTTTGCTGTTATTCCTACCAAAATGGATAACCTCACATTTGTCAACATTGTATTCCATCTGCCAGACCCTAGCCCATTCACTTAGCCTATCCAAATCCCTCTGCAGACTTCCAGTATCCTCTGCACTTTTTGCTTTACCACTCATCTTAGTGTCGTCTGCAAACTTGGACACATTGCCCTTGGTCCCCAACTCCAAATCATCTATGTAAATTGTGAACAGTTGTGGGCCCAACACTGATCTCTGAGGGACACCACTAGCTACTGATTGCCAACCAGAGAAACACCCATTAATCCCCACTCTTTGCTTTCTATTAATTAACCAATCCTCTATCAATGCTACTACTTTACCCTTAATGCCATGCATCTTTATCTTATGCAGCAACCTTTTGTGTGCACCTTGTCAAAGGCTTTCTGGAAATCCAGATATACCACATCCATTGGCTCCCCGTTATCTACCGCACTGGGAATGTCCTCAAGAAATTCCACTAAATTAATTAGGCATGACTGTTGTAATCTGCAACTGAGGGAATGTTTAATTTGAAGGGATCTTAACCTGCCGAACTACGCCAAGTTGGGGGAAGCTTAGTTGATGAATCAAAGTCCTGGCGCACTACGACAAGTTGTAAGATTTGTAATATTTCTGGACTATGCCAAGTTGTTGGATTCCTAGTATTATTCGACTGTAAAGTTGAAGGAATTTATATTATTTCTGCTATTCGGTTATCAGTAGCACTTTGCGAATACTGGAACTCAGCAGAAATTTGCAGTTAAAACTTCTCAGGTGCCAAAAGGAATTCTTTTATTTGTCTTCTATTGATTACAATTTGAAAGTCATTTAAAAGGCAATTCGTAAACAATTCAAAGCTTTCAGAGAATTACAGACATTATCTTCTTGATTAGGCAGACAGATTGTAAGTAACTTTTAGAAGGTCAAAGTCTGGAAATGAAACATGGAGAGAGAGAGAGCTAATCTTCAGCTAAACTCAAACTCAAAGTACAAAACAGACTAACAGAATCAAAGACAGAACACCAAAATTAAAGAAAACTAAAGACAAACAATTAAGGACAGACTGACTAACAGACAGACAGACTAACACTCTGACAGACTACATCACTGACACAGACTAACAGCCCGAAAAAGACAACACAACACAACACTAAAATGGCGGGGCGGAAGCTTTTCAGTTATACACTTTCATATCTGTCTTCAGTCATCTAATCACACCCCAATATAATCCTAATTGGTTTGGGTTAGACTCAAACACATTTGATTTGATGGCAAGCCGTCCATCTTCAATGTGCAACATTAGTTTTAATTGTTTCATGTCTGAATACTTGTGCATATTATGGAATGTGATATTCTGCTTATCTTTACCAGCAAAAACTGGTCTTCTGCTGACTTAGCTGTTATCTGCATTGTGAACAATGGTGCCTTCATGGTGCTATGGTGCCTGCTTCATCCTTGATCTGATTACTGGTACAGCTTGTGTTTTAATGTCACACTGTCTTTGAAAATATGCATTTGCCAGAACAACGGACCTCAGTAAAAGTGAATTATGCTGTATAAATGTGTATTTAAAACTGGGGCTTAATATTTATGCTTAAACAGCTATCTTTTACCTATATTATTTGTATTCGAAATACCTGGCTTCTACAACGACCTGCCCTTTATGAACCCATGCTGCGTCTGCCCAATGGGACAATTTCCATCCAGATGCCTCGCTATTTCTCCCTTGATGATAGATTCCAGCATCTTCCCTACTACCGAAGTTAAACTAACTGGCCTATAATTACCCGCTTTCTGCCCACCTCCTTTTTTAAACAGAGGTGTCACGTTTGCTGATTTCCAATCCGCCGGGACCACCCCAGAGTCTAGTGAATTTTGGTAAATTATCACTAATTGCATTTGCAATTTCCCTAGCCATCTCTTTTAGCACTCTGGGATGCATTCCATCAGGTCCAGGAGACTTGTCTACCTTTAGCCCCATTAGCTTGCCCATCACTCCCTCCTTAGTGATAACAATCCTCTCAAGGTCCTCACCTGTCATAGCCTCATTTCCATCAGTCACTGGCATGTTATTTGTGTCTTCCACTGTGAAGACCGACCCAAAAAACCTGTTCAGTTCCTCAGCCATTTCCTCATCTCCCATTATTAAATCTCCCTTCTCATCCTCTAAAGGACCAATATTTACCTTAGCCACTCTTTTTTGTTTTATATATTTGTAGAAACCTTTACTATCTGTTTTTATATCCTGAGCAAGTTTACTCTCATAATCTATCTTATTCTTCTTTATAGCTTTTTTAGTAGCTTTCTGTTGCCCCCTAAAGATTTCCCAATCCTCTAGTCTCCCACTGATCTTTGCTACTTTGTATGCTTTTTCCTTCAATTTGATACTCTCCCTTATTTCCTTAGATATCCACGGTCGATTTTTCCTCTTTCTACCGTCCTTCCTTTTTGTTGGTATAAACCTTTGCTGGGCACTGTGAAAAATCGCTTGGAAGGTTCTCCACTGTTCCTCAACTGTTTCACCATAAAGTCTTTGCTCCCAGTCTACCTTAGCTAGTTCTTCTCTCATCCCATTGTAATCTCCTTTGTTTAAGCACAAAACACTAGTGTTTGATTTTACCTTCTCACCCTCCATCAGTATTTTAAATTCCACCATATTGTGATCGTTCCTTCCGAGAGGATCCCTAACTATGAGATCCTGAATCAATCCTGTCTCATTACACAGGACCAGATCTCGGACCGTGTGTTCCCTCGTAGGTTCCATTACATACTGTTCTAGGAAACTATCGCGGATACATTCTATAAACTCCTCCTCAAGGCTGCCTTGACCGACTTGGTTAAACCAATCGACATGTAGATTAAAATCCCCCATGATAACTGCTGTCCCATTTCTACATGCATCCGTTATTTCTTTGTTTATTGCCTGCCCCACCATAATGTTACTATTTGGTGGCCTATAGACTACTCCTATCAGTGACTTTTTCGCCTTACTATTCCTGATTTCCACCCAAATGGATTCAACCTTATCCTCCATAGCACCGATGTCATCCCTTACTATTGCTCGGATGTCATCCATAAATAACAGAGCTACACCACCTCCCTTACCATCCACTCTGTCCTTCCGAATAGTTTGATACCCTCGGATATTTAACTCCCAGTCGTGACCATCCTTTAACCATGTTTCAGTAATGGCCACTAAATCATAGTCATTCACGATGATTCGCACCATCAACTCATTTACCTTATTCTGAATACTACGAGCATTCAGGTAAAGTACACTTATGTTTGCTTTTTTACCTCTGTTCTGAATCTTAACACCTCGATCAGTAACCTCTCCTAAGTTATATTTCCTCTTAACTTTTCTCAAAATTTTCCTGGTCATTGAACCCATATCTTCATGTATCAACCTGCCACGTTGCTTACCATTAATGTTTTTACTTCCCGTTTTATTCCTTTTAGTATTACTGGTCCTATTCACTGAGCTCCCCTCAGTCACTGTACCTTGTACTGTCGCCCTTTTTGATTTTTGACAATGGCTTCTTTCCCCCTTACTGCCTTTTGTTTCTGTCCTTGTTTTACTACCTTCCAACTTCCTGCATCGGTTCCCATCCCCCTGCCATATTAGTTTAAACTCTCCCCAACAGCTCTAACAAACACCCCCTAGGACATCAGTTCCCGTCCTGCCCAGGTGCAGACCGTCCGGTTTGTACTGGTCCCACCTGCCCCAGAACCGGTTCCAATGCCCCAGGAATTTGAATCCCTCCCTCTTGCACCATCCCTCGAGCCACGCATTCATCCTATCTATCCTGACATTCCTACTCTGACTAGCTCATGGCACTGGTAGCAATCCTGAGATTACTACCTTTGAGGTCCTACTTTTTAGTTTAACTCCTAACTCCCTGAATTCAGCTTGTAGGACCTCGTCCTGTTTTTTACCTATATCGTTGGTGCCTATGTGCACCACGACAGCTGGCTGTTCACCCTCTCCCCCAGAATGTCCTGCAGCTGCTCCGAGACATCCTTGACCCTTGCACCAGGGAGGCAACATACCATCCTGCAGTCTTGATTGCGTCCACAGAACCGCCTGTCTATTCCCCTTACGATTGAGTCCCATATCACTATAGCCCTGCCATTCTTCTTCCTGCCCAGCTGCGCAGCAGAGCCAGCCACAGTGCTATGAATCTGGCTGCTGCTGCCTTCCCCTGGTGAGCCATCTCCCTCAACAGTATCCAAAGCGGTATATCTGTTTTGCAGGGAGATGACCGCAGGGGACACCTGCACTACCTTCCTACTCTTGCTCTGTCTTCTGGTCACCCATTTGCTATCTCCCTCAGTAATGGTAGGGTGTTGAGGAGAGTTACAGAACAAAGAGATCTAGGGGTACAGGTTCATAGCTCCTTGAAGGTGGAGTCGCAGGTGGACAGGGTGGTGAAGAAGGCATTCAGCATGTTAGGTTTTATTGGTCCGAACACTGAATGCAGGAGTTGGGACGTCTTGTTGAAGTTGTACAAGACACTGGTAAGGCCACACATGGAACACTGTGTTCCGTTCTGGTCACCCTATTATAGGAAGGCTATTGTTAAACTAGAGAGAGTGCAGAAGAGATTTACCAGGATGCTACCAGGACTTGATGGTCTGAGTTATAAGGAGAGGCTGGGACTTTTTTCCCTGGAGCGTAGGAGGCTTAGGGGTGATCTTATACAGGTCTATAAAATAATGAGGGACATAGATAAGGTAGATAGTCGAGATCTTTTCTCAAAGGTAGAGGAGTCTAGAACTAGAGGGCAGAGGTTTAAGGTGAGAGGGGAGAGATACAAAAGGGTCAAGAGGGGCAATGTTTTCACCGAGGGTGGTGAGTGTCTGGAACGAGCTGCCAGAGGCAGTGGTAGAGGCGGATATAAATTTGTCTTTTAAAAATCATTTAGACAGTTATATGGGTAAGATGGGCATAGAGCGATATGGGCCAAATGTGGGCAATTGGGACGAGCTTAGTGGTTAAAAACTGGACGGCACGGACAGGTTGCATCGAAGGGCCTGTTTGCATCTTGCAAACCTCTATGACTATGTGCCACTATCATCGCCTTCGTAGCCTTGACCCCCATTTATATTCCCTTTGTCTTTCTGTCCTCGACATCTTTGTCCATCTCCACCTATCGCTGGTCCCCTATCCAGCCCCCCCACCACAGTATAAATCTGACCCCATTTCCAGTTCTCTCCAGCTTTGACAAAGAATCACGCAGACTGGAAACGTTCGCTCCCTTCTCTCTCCACAGATGCTGTCTGACCTGCTGAGATTGTCCAGTATTTTCTGTTTTTGACCCAAAAGGGGCCGTTTAGCACAGGGCTAAATCGCTGGCTTTGAAAGCAGACCAAGGCAGGCCAGTAGCACGGTTCAATTCCCATACCAGCCTCCCCGAACAGGTGCCGGAATGTGGCGACTAGGGGCTTTTCACAGTAACTTCATTTGAAGCCTACTTGTGACAATAAGCGATTTTCATTTCATTTCATTTTCAAATACTTCACCCACTTTTCCTCAGCACAGTATCTACAGCTACTGGCTCACAGTGACAGTTACTCAGAGATCCCGTGTGAGACACACCTAGACAGGCATCTTCTGAAAAGGCAGCCACATCCCACTGGACATGAAGTCTAGAAGTCTACAGCATCACAGCCCATTCCACTGTCCACAATCTGAGATTTGGAATGTAAAACGTGAGCTGTACTTTTAGCAACCAGATGGTCAACAGTTAAAGATCCAACTCCCCTCACTCAGAATACAGTCATTGCACACTGCTGGTGTTTAGAACATGACGAAGACGGAGTGTTGAATCGGAGCAGGGTGACAGAAAACCTTTGTCTTGTCAGCACAGCTCAGTTTTTAAACACAACTGGGTTTAACTCGGCCACAAACTGACAAAAATTGCACAGCACAAATTCCTTCCAGTGAAATGTGACCCGAGTAGCCACTGAACTCACTTATTAACCAGACCATTGTTTTATTGGGGCGGCAGATAGTTGAACAATTTCTCCATGAGGTGCTGTGGGCCATCAGCAGCAGCAGAATTGTATCAACCACAATCTGCTACCTCATGGGCCACATTTCCCCCACTCCCCCATTACCACCCAGCCTGGTTCAATGAAGAGTGCAGGAGAGCGTGTCAGGAGCAACACCAGGCAGACCGAAAAATGAGGTGTCAACCTGGAGAAGCTACAACTCAGGACTCCTTGTGTGTCAAACAGCATAAGCAGCAAGCAACAGACAGAGCGAAGCGATTCCACAACCAACGCATCAGATCTAAGCTCTGCAGTCCTGCCACATCCACCCATGAATGGTGGTGGACAATTAAACAACTCACAGGAGGAGGAGACTCCACAAATATCCCCATCCTCAATGATGGAGGAGCCCAGCACATCTGTGCAAAAGACAAGGCTGAGGCATTCGCAACAATCTTCAGCCAGAAGTGCCGAGTGGATGATCCGTCTCGGTCTCCTCCGGAGGTCCCCAGCATCACAGATGTCAGTCTTCAGCCAATACGGTTCACTCCACGTGATATCAAGAAACTGCTGAAGGCACTGGATAGAATCACAATACGACTGTGCGGAGGCTCTTTGGCCCATCGAGTCTGCACCAATACACAAAAGGCCCTGACCTGCCGACCCAATCCCATTTGCCAGCCCCTGACCTTGAATGTTGACGTGCCAAGCCCGCATTCGGGTACATTTCAAAGGATGTGAGGCAACCCGCCTCTCCCACCCTCCCAGGCCGTGCGTTCCAGACCCGCCTCTCCCACCCTCCCAGGCCGTGCGTTCCAGACCCGCCTCTCCCACCCTCCCAGGCCGTGCGTTCCAGACCCGCCTCTCCCACCCTCCCAGGCCGTGCGTTCCAGACCCGCCTCTACCCCCCTCCCAGGCCGTGCGTTCCAGACCCGCCTCTACCCCCCTCCCAGGCCGTGTGTTCCAGACCCGCCTCTACCCCCCTCCCAGGCCGTGCGTTCCAGACCCTCACCACCCTCTGGGTAAAAAAGCTTTTCCTCAAATCTTCCCCTGAATCTTCCAACCCCTCACCCTGAATTTGTGTCCCCGTCGTGGCTGGCCCTTCAACTAAGGGGAACAGCTGTTCCCTATCCACCCTGTCCCTGCCCCTCAATCTTGTTCACCTCGATCAGGTCGCCCTCAGTCTTCTCTGCTCCAGTGAAAACAACCCCAGCCTATCCAACCTCTCCTCATAACTGAAATGTTCCATCCCAGCAACATCCTGGTGAATCTCCTCTGCACCCCCTCCAGTCCAATCTCATCCTTCCTATAATGTGGCGACCAGAATTGCACACAGTGCTCCAGCTGTGGCCTCACCAATGTTCTACACAACTCCAACAGGACCTCCCTGCTTTTGTAATCTATGCCCCGATTGATAAAAGCCAGTGTCCCAAATGCCTTTTTCACCACCCTATTAACCTGCCCGTCTGCCTTCAGCGATCTATGGACAAACACACCAAGGTCCCTTTGTTCCTCAGAACTTCCCAGTGTCAGGCCATTCACAGTATACTTCCTTGTTAAATTACTCCTTCCAAAGTGTATCACCTCACTCTTTTCAGGATTAAATTCCATCAGCCACTTATCCACCATTTTGACCATCCCCTCTATATCTCCCTGTAACCCAAGACACTCAACCTCACTATTCACCACCCAATACTGAAAAGGCTCTGGGTCCTGACAATATCCCGGCAATAGTACTGAAGACTTGTGCTCCAGAACTTGCCGCACCCCTAGCCAAGCTGTTCCAGTGCAGCTGCAACACTGGCATCTACCCGGCAATGTGGAAAAGTGCCCAGGTTTGTCCTGTACACAAGAAACAGGACAAATCCAACCCAGCCAATTACCGCCCTGTCCGTCTACTCACCATCATCAGCAAAGTGATGGAAGGAGTCATCAACAGTGCCGCACTTACTCAGCAATAACCTGCTCACAGACACTCAGTTTGGGCCCGCCAGGATCACTCAGCTCCTGACCTCATTACAGCCTTGGTTCAAAGATGGACAAAAGAGCTGAATGCCAGAGGTGAGGTGAGAGTGACTGCCCTTGACACCAAGGCAGCATTTGACCGAGTGTGGCATCAAGGAGCCTTCACTGAACTGGAGTCAATGGGAATCAGGGGGAGAATTCTCCATTTGGGATTCCTCAGATAATGAAGCAGTCCATGTTCAAATGCAGCAAGACCTGGACAATATCCAGGCTTGGGCTGACAAGTGACAAGTTACGTTCGCGCCACACAGGTGCCAGGCAATGCCCATCTCCTACAAGAGAAGATTTAACCATTGCCCCATGACATTCCCTGGCATTACTATCATTGAATCCCTCACTATCAATGTCCGGGAGGTTACCATTGACTAGAAACTGAAATGTACAAATCATATAAATACTGTGACTACAAGAGCGAGTGAGAGGCTGGGAATCCTGCGGTGAATAACTCACCTCCTGACCCCCCCAAAGCCTGTCCACCATCTACAAGGCGCAAGTCAGGAGTGTGATGGAACACTCTCCACTTGCCTGGATGAGTGCAGCTCCAGCAACACTCAAGAAGCTCGACACCATCCAGGACAAAGCTAGCTCGATTGCTCCTCCTTCCACAAACATTCAAACCCTCCACCACAGGCGAAAAGTGGCAGCCGTGCGTATTGTTATGGGCCAGGGTTTAGAGAACCCCAAATTGTATCATGGAGTTCACCTGACCCACAACTTTTAATAGTTGTGGTATGGGGAGCACACGGCCCACTCTACAGGTGTGATACAGCAGAAATGGAAAAGTATTTTTTAAAACAAAACCATGTTTATTCTATGAACTCAAGTTAACCTTTTTTAAAAACAAACAGTGAACATCTAAGCAACCATTAATTCAAATACAACCCCAAAGACTATAACCCTAAGTAACCCTGTAAGCTGTCCTTTTAACATCCAAAAGACTTAACAAACCTTCAAACAGGAGCACATTAGGTTTACATTCAATACTGAGACCTTTTACAATTCTGGGTTCACCAAATGATCCATAGATAGTCTTTGGATGGCAGAGATCAACAGTACAGCCCTTTGTTTTAACTCCAGATGCAGCTCACTGAAAAACACAGACACACCCAAGCTTTTCTCAAACTGAAACTAAAAAGCAGAAGTAGAGCTCAGCTCCACCCACACTCTGACATCACTCCAGTAACATAAGTAGCTCCATTTCTTAAAGGTACATTTCTTAAACACCCATTTCTTAAAGGTACTCTCACATGACAGTACCATCTACAAGATGCTCTGCAGTAACTCACCGAGGTTCCTCAGGCAGCACCTTCCAAACCCATAACCACCACCATCTAGAAGGACAAGGGCAGCAGATACCTGGGAACCCCACCACCTGGAGGTTCCCCTCCAAGTTACTCACCACCCTGACTTGGAAATATATCGCCGTTCCTTCACTGTCGCTGGGTCAAAATCCTGGAACTCCCTCCCTAACAGCACAGTGGGTATACCTACACCTCATGGACTGCAGCAGTTGAAGGCAGCAGCTCACCACCACCTTCCTAAGCGCAATTAGGGATGGGCAAAAAATGCTGGCCTAACCAGCGAAGCCCACATCCTGTAAAAATGAATTTTTAAACAATACACACTCTCATTTTCTTCTTCTGGTCCTGTCCCGGCTGCTGAGATGACCATGTTTCATCATCAGCGCCTCACTGATATTCTTCCCGGCCTTTTCTCTGGTTCTGTGTCTGATCACAGTCCAAGACAGATGTGCAATCCCAGGTATATCCCTGCACTCTGACACATCTCACTGACAACCTGTCCCTCAAGCACTCCCTATCGGAATGCCAATCCACCATGTTGAGAAGTGCTTTTGAGTGCAATCGGCATGGTCAGTTTGAACGTTCCTGGCTTACCAACAGCAGCTGCCGTTTTTGACGTTGGAAGGTTGGTGCAGTCTCCAATACCAAATATATTGGAGTATTTCTTGTGTTGTAGATTCTCTTTGTCAACATCAAGCCAGCCGCCTGCGTCAGCCAATACACTTTTCTGAATCACATCAGGAGCTGCCATTGGAGGAGTGACATGCAACATCTCGTACTGTGAACATGACAAAGAAAGAAACGTTACACCCCCCTGAAAAACAGTGGAAAATTAGCACAACCGGAACATCAGTTAAAATAAATGGTCTTTGAGCAAATTTGTCCATGTGTTATTCATCACAGTGATAGTCCATAAACTGTCGGATTAGAAGGCAGCCACTCGGCCCATCGACTCTGCTCCACCATTCAATGAGATCAAGGCCGATCTGATAATCCTCAACTCCATTTTCCCACCATATCGTCAAAACCCTCGATTCCCTCACAGATTAAACATCTGTCTCTCTCAGCCTTGAACACACTTAGCGACCCAGCCTCTACAGCTCTCTGTGGTAAACAATTCCACAGATTTGTGACCCTCGGGGAAGAAATTTCTCCTCATAAAAGGGTGACCCTTCACCCGGAGATTAGACCCTCTGGATCTGGACTCTCCTAAAAGTGGAAATATCCTCTCAGCATCGACCCTGTGATCCTAGATCATAGAATTTACAGTGCAGAAGTAGGCCATTCGGCCCATCGAGTCTGCACTGACCCACCTCAGCCCTCACTTCTACCCTATCCCCATAACCCCTCCTTACCCCTTTTGGTCACTAAGGGCAATTTATCATGGCCAATCCACCTAACCTGCACGTCTTTGGACTGTGGGAGGAAACCGGAGCACCCGGAGGAAACCCACACAGACACGGGGAAGACTCCGCACAGACAGTGACCCAAGCCGGAATCGAACCTGGGACCCTGGAGCTGTGAAGCAATTGTGCTATCCACAATGCTACCGTGCTGCCCTCCGAGAATCTTATGGCTTTGAATCTCCGGAAACATTTCCAAGTGTGGTAGCGAGTGGGAACTGCCCTGAGCTTTCCAGCGATCAGCGTTAATTGGTCCACTTAACGAGGCCTCACAAGCTTCCCGCCCCGAATGCCAGCTCACCAGCCGATTCACCGGCACCACGCTCGCCAGCCCCCCTCTAACAAGGTGCAGCAGCACTTAAGCAGCATGTGCTCAGCCAACCCCAGCCAGCTCCAACAATGGCGTCCCGAAGACCAGCCCCAAGATTGAGGATTCATGGCTGGGGAAACTCTAAGACGCAGTGGAGGCCAGGAGAGATGTCCTGTTCCCCCGAGGGCTGCGGACCCACACCAGGCACAACCTGCTCTCCCCACACCAGAGACATTTCCGCACCCACGCGAGCATCCACATCCCAACTCTCCATGCGACCCCCAACCCTCCCTTAACTGCCCCCCCTCCTTTCAACCCCCACCCCAATCCTTCCTTCACGCTCCCATCACGGTGAACCACGCGTGTGGCTAACGATGCCCTCTGTGTCTCCTCAGGAAAACCTCTGCCCAATCGCTGGGAGAGGGCACAGACTGGCGGACGGCTGCCAGACTTATGGATCCTCACCTCCTTCGAGCAGTGCGCCCTGGAGGTGACTGGGGTGGCCGAGGACACAGCGGCCACCCTCACGGGGAGGTGAGCCACTGGGCTCACCCACAGGACCTGTCAAAGCTGAGTTGTTATTGCCTTACTGACTGATCCATTCCTCCCACTGACCACATGTCCATTCTCCCGCAGGTCCTCCAGTCAGCCTATCCTGGGCGGCCCCCTCTCCAGCCTCCCAGGAGACCACTCAGAGGAGAGCTCCGAGGAAGACACGATCAGAGCATCACTGTTGTCATCCCCACCCTCCACCAGCGCAGATACACACGCCTCGGTGGGAAATGTTAGTGGTCAGGCTTCTGGGGCACAATCTGGTGAGCACCACACTGCTGCTGATGTACATCAGGTGGTGACAGGAACCCCCCCCCGGGCAAGGCAGCGGTCGAGGGGCTGCGGGATCCCAGGACCCCGCTGGGTCCCAGCCTGATACTGAGCCTCTGGAACAGGGTTACCCGGAGCTGATGGAGACAATAGGGAGCGGCCGGGACATTCAGAGAGAGATTTCAGCGTTACTGCAGCAGATCCATAGGAGCTTCGAGGAGTCCCAGAGGCTATGGGCCCAGGAGATGGAGCCGGCAATGAGTGGCACCAAGGCCAACACTGCTTGGGTGGTCCGGACACAGTGGAGTGTGTGCTGCACGATATTGGCACCATGAGTGAAGGTGTCCAAGGTGTTGCAGAGTCAGTGACGGCTCTGGCTGGGGGTCTCGACAGAATGTCTGCCTCGCTGAGGGATGTTACCCAGTGATGCACTATCAATTACAACGAGACGAGAGTAGAATGTAATCGAGGCTTTATTACACAGAGGTGGCTGCTGTTCGGAGAGCACACACATTTATACTCCGCCTCCTGGGCGGAGCCAGCAGGCAGGGATCTACCCCCCTACCTGAAGTACAGGGGCCTTACCATAATACCATATATACAATATAATACAACAGTGGTGACTACCACACACAGTACCAGGTCGACCTTGATGAGGTTCTGCGGGGCATGTCCCAGTCGCAGGTGAGCATTGCCGAGGAGCTGTGGAGCTTGTCCCAGTCACAGGTGAGCATTGGCGAGGCGCTGCGGAGCTTGTCCCAGTCGCAGGTGAGCATTGGCGAGGCGCTGTGGAGCTTGTCACTGTCACTGAGGAGCTTCTCTGGACTGTCTCCAATACCAGTATATCTTTCCCTTAGACAAGGGGACCAAAATTGTTCACAGTATTCCGGGTGTGGTCTAATTAGTGCCGTGTAGTTTCAGCAGAACATTCCTATTTTTATATTCCATTCCCTTTGAAATAAAGGCCAACATTTCATTGGCCTTACCTATTAACCACTGAACCTGCTTGCTGGCTTTTTGTGATTTATGCATCAGGACTCCCAGAATCCCTCTGTGCTGCAGACAGAGATAGAGAGAGAGAGAGAGAGAGAAAAACAGAGAGAGAGAGAGAGACGAAAATGAACGAGAGGACGGGAGAGCGGAGATGAGCCAGAGAGCGCGTGCGAGAGCGAGGACATCGATAGAGGGAGAGAGAGAGAGAGAGAGAGAGAGAGAGAGAGAGAGAGAGAGAGAGAGAGAGAGAGAGAGAGAGAGAGAGAGAGAGGGAGGGAGGGAGGGGGTAGGGGGGGAGAGGGAGGGAGAGAGGGAGAGAGGGAGAGAGGGAGGGAGGGAGGGAGGGAGGGAGGGGGAGGGGGAGGGGGGAGAGAGGGGGAGGGGGAGAGGGGGAGGGGGGGAGGGGGAGATGGAGAGGGGGAGAGGGAGGGAGGGAGGGAGAGAGGGAGAGAGGGAGAGAGGGAGGGAGAGAGGGAGGGGAGGGGAGGGGAGGGGAGGGGAGGGGAGGGGAGGGGAGGGAGATAGGGAGGGAGGGAGAGAGGGAGGGAGCGAGCGAGCGAGCGAGGGAGAACAAAGAACAAACAAAAACAAAGAAATGTACAGCACAGGAACAGGCCCTTCGGCCCTCCAAGCCCGTGCCGACCATGCTGCTCGACTAAACTACAATCTTCTACACTTCCTTGGTCCGTATCCCTCTATTCCCATCCTATTCATGTATTTGTCAAGATGCCCCTTAAATGTCACTATCGTCCCTGCTTCCACCACCTCCTCCGGTAGCGAGTTCCAGGCACCCACTACCCTCGGTGTAAAAAAAAACTTGCCTCGTACATCTACTCTAAACCTATGCCCCCCAGAAATCCTACCAACTGTCCTGGCTTGACACAATTCACACCTCTTTAACTTGGGGTTACCCCATCTCTGGATCTGTAAAGATTTAATCACCTGCTAATGGTCGCATTCCAAGCATTGTTTGGCATCTTTGAATTTGTCTATATATATGTTTCTGGAACATACCTCTTCATTCGCCTGAGGAAGGAGCAGCGCTCCGAAAGCTAGTGACATCGAAACAAACCTGTTGGACTTTAACCTGGTGTTGTAAGACTTCGTACTGTGCCCCCCAGTAATTGACCCCTCTACCCTGGGGAAAAGCCTCTGACTATCCACTCTGTCTATGCCCCTCATAATTTTGTATACCTCTATCAGGTCGCCCCTCAACCTCCGTCGTTCCAGTGAGAACAAACCGAGTTTATTCAACCGCTCCTCATAGCTAATGCCCTCCATACCAGGCAACATCCTGGTAAATCCCTTCTGCACCCTCTCTGAAGCCTCCACATCCTTCTGGTAGTGTGGCGACCAGAATTGAACACTATACTCCAAGTGTGTCCTAACTAAGGTTCTATACAGCTGCAACATGACTTGCCAATTCTTATACTCAATGCCCCGGCCAATGAAGGCAAGCATGCCGTATGCCTTCTTGACTACCTTCTCCACCTGTGTTGCCCCTTTCAGTGACCTGTGGACCTGTACACCTCGATCTCTCTGACTATCAATACTCTTGAGGGTTCTACCATTCACTGTATATTCCCCACCTTCATCAGAAGAGGAGATAGAGGGAAGAGAGAGAGAGAGAGACAGAGAGAGAGACGGGGAGAGAGACGGAGAGAGAGAGAGACAGAGAGAGGGAGAAAGAGACAGAGAGAGGGAGAAAGAGACAGAGAGAGACAGAGAGAAACAGAGAGAGAGAAAAACAGAGGGAGAGAGAAACAGAAGGAGAGAGAAACAGAGGGAGACACAGAGAGAGAGAGAGAGAGAGAGAGAGAGAGAGAGAGAGAGAGAGAGAGAGAGAGAGAGAGAGAGAGAGAGAGAGAGAAAGACAGTGAGAGGACGAGGAACAAGAGAGCGGGGGAGATCGTACCCCACACTGTCACTTAGGGATCACTCTTACGAGGAAGAGAAACTTAAATTTCAGAAATCATCCCACAGTGAATAAAGTCGAAGCAAAGTGAAGGTTTTTTGCACATTTTATTTCACATGGAGAGATTTGTGAAACAGCCAGTGAGATTCTCCGTTCCTGTTGACGCTGGCACAGGATTTGTGGAGTTCCACAACAGCAAAGTTGGCGCCGCACGCAAACCGATTCAGCGACTGTGGAGGGTCTAGCACCAGCTCCGCGTGGAACACAATCCATTCCAATGAAAAACGGTGCCGGGATTGGGGCTGACAAGCTGCAGTCGCACATTCACATTACACTCACCACACACACCATCCCAGCTAACAAGATGGCTTCGAGGAGAGTGGCTCCGAGAGTCACAGACGCTGAGCTCCTGGACGGCGTGGAGGAGAGGAGGGTGACCCCATACCCTGCACCACATGTTGGCACCCATGGCGGGTGCCCTGGCCACTGAGGCCACCAGCTACCCACCCCCTGGGCTGCATGCGTCGGACTGCACGCGTCTAACACGGTCATTGGCTGTTTCCCCCTCCCAGGAGACGGCTGATCATAACCGCCGGGAGTGGGAGAAAACTGAAGGGGGACCGCCAGACCTGCGACCCCTCGCCGTGGCATAGCAGAGGGCCCTGGACGTGGTCAGTGGCCCAGAGGAAAGGGAGGTGCCGGGGTGGAGTCCGGCCGCGGGCGAGGAAGTGAGACCACACTGAGGAACGGTTCCCTGTCACATGAACATGTCCGGAACTGTTGAGTGTGCCAGGATGAAGGCGTCGTGCCCACTGCCCGGGTATGGGGCCCACTGCCCGGGTATGGGGCCCACTGCCCGGGTATGGGGCCCACTGCCCGGGTATGGGGCCCACTGCCCGGGTATGGGGCCCACTGCCCGGGTATGGGGCCCACTGCCCGGGTATGGGGCCCACTGCCCGGGTATGGGGCCCACTGCCCGGGTATGGGGCCCACTGCCCGGGAATCGGGCACAGACGTGCATGCTGCGCATCTGATGGTCACATATCAGCAACACGTTCGTCGAGTGGAACCCCTTTTGGTTAGTGTGGACGCGGTGATGCAGTGGTATTGTCATAGTAATCCAGGAACCCAGGGTAACGCTCTGGGGACCCGGGTTCCAATCCCACCACGGCAGACAGTGAAATTTGAATTCAATAAAAATCTGGAATTAAAAGTCCAACGATGGCCATGAAACCAATGTCGATTGTTGTAAAAACCCATCTGGTTCACTGATGTCCTTTAGGGAGGGAAATCTGCCGTCCTTACCTGGTCTGGCCTACAGGTGACCCCAGACCCACAGCAAAGTGGTTGACTCTTAACTGTCCCCACAAGGGCAATTAGGGATGGGCAATAAATGCTGGCGACGCCCACATCCCATGAACGAATAAAAAATAAATCTGCAGGTGCTGTTAGAAGGACATGCATCCCGCCGATCACCGCCTGGGCCGGGGGCTTCCCGCCGATCACCGCCTGGGCCGGGGGCTTCCCGCCGATCACCGCCTGGGCCGGGGGCTTCCCGCCGATCACCGCCCGGGCCGGGGGCTTCCCGCCGATCACCGCCCGGGCCGGGGGCTTCCCGCCGATCACTGCCTGGGCCGGGGGCATCCCGGCAATCACCGCCTGGGCCGGGGCTTCCCGCCGATCTCCGCCTGGGACGGGGGCTTCCCGCCGACCACCGCCTGGGCTGGGGGCTTCCCGCCCGGCGATCACCGCCTGGGCCGGGGCTTCCCGCCGATCTCCGCCTGGGACGGGGGCTTCCCGCCGACCACCGCCTGGGCTGGGGGCTTCCCGCCCGGCGATCACCGCCTGGGCCGGGGCTTCCCGCCGATCTCCGCCTGGGACGGGGGCTTCCCGCCCGGCGATCACCGCCTGGGCCGGGGGCTTCCCGCCCGGCGATCACCGCCTGGGCCGGGGGCTTCCCGCCGATCACCACCTGGGCCGGGGGCTTCCCGCCGATCACCGCCTGGGCCCGGGGCTTCCCACCGATCACCGCCTGGGCCCGGGGCTTCCCACCGATCATCGCCTGGGCCCGGGGGCATCCCGCCGATCACCGCCTGGGCCGGGGGCTTCCCGCCGATCACCGCCTGGGCCCGGGGCTTCCCACCGATCACCGCCTGGGCCGGGGGCTTCCCACCGATCACCGCCCGGGCCGGGGGCTTCCCGCCGATCACCGCCTGGGCCGGGGGCATCCCGGCAATCACCGCCTGGGCCGGGGGCTTCCCGGCGATAGTGGCAAACCCCGCTGCCCGGGCATCCTGGTGGGCTCGATCCACATTGAAATGGGTGTACTGTGCCACCTGGGCATATAGGGCCTCCGTGATGGCGCAGATGTACCTGTGCACCGAGGTCTGAGAGATCCAGGACAGGTCACCACTCGGCGCCTGGAAGGGGCCTGTGGCATAAAAGTTCAAGGTAACCGCCAGCTTGACGGCCATCGGGAGCAGATGTTCTCCCCCATAACCCCACGGTGCCAGGTGTGCCATGATCCGGCCGATATGTGTCACTGTCTCCCTGCTCTGTCGGAGTCTTCAACGGCATGCCCGGTCCGGCAGATCCTCAAATGACAGGCGGTGCCGATACACATGAAGCCTCGTGGGGCGCCTCCTTGGCACCTCCTCCTCCTCAGCCTGTGGGGCTGCCGGCTCTCCATCTTCACTGGCTACCTCCTGCTCTGCTGCTGCCCGCTCCGCTGCTGAAGCTTCATCCTCCTCGAGCAGCTCCAGCTCGTACAGCCGCAGAGCATTCCTCAGTGCTACGGCGACTAGGAGGAAGGCCACCATCGTTGGTTGTATTCCATTATCCATTGTCTTCAGGGGGTTAAAGGCTGATATGTTAGCATGGTGCGTATCCCAGCGCCTAAGTCCCCCAGGCTACATGGTGCCCCTGGTTAACACTGCGGGCTCTGCCCCACTCTCCATCTCCGCACTCCTGGCCCTGTCGATGCCCAGCACCGTAGGGCCTCTGGCCCTCGTGCCTGTCCCTGATGCTAGGGGTACTATTGGCTGGCACTGCCCTTGTCAGCAGTACGCTCCGCGGCCCCCGTCCAGAGCCTCTGTGTGGTGGTATGTATTAGGGGTAATACGGTACACCATGAATGCCGAGGAGCTATTGGAGGACAGATGCTGGGTCCCGATTGGATCTGCCGCCTACTGGGCTTCACCCAGATAGGCGGGGTATAAGAACCCGGTTTACTCCCTGCAGCTGCATTCTGTGACTGAGCTGCTGGGGAACAAGTCTGAACAAGTCTGTCAATAAAGCCTCGATTGAAGTTCTCTACGTCTCGCCTCGTGTGTGATCTATGGTGCTACAATCTGTAGGGGCTACAGTGGGCGTTGCCCTGGGTGGGCCGCCTGATGTCCCGCCCGCAAGTGACGGGATGAGGGGGTGGGCACCCATACGGCCGGTGTCACTCTGCAGAGCCAGGGGCCCAGGTGGCTGGTCAGTGGGGTGCGCAGCAAGAAGGCTGCCTTGCAGGCTGCTGCAATGGAGGTCCGTGCAAGAACACTGCCCCAGTGCCATGTGCGTGTCAGTGTATGGGGTCACCTGGCCCATTCCGCTCTACCCCTGCCCACCAGCAGAGCCCCACCCCAGCCAGTGTCCGGCCCAGCAGCCGACCGTCGCTCCTCTGTGTCCTCCCTTCCCTCTCCCCCTCATCAGCCGCCAAACAAGTGAACTGCGCAGTCGGAAACTCGGAGGGGGAGAATCGTGGGGGCCCCGCCCGGAGAATACCGCGTCAGACCTGCGAATGATTGGCAAACGTTGTTTATTGGACATGCGTTCCGGAGCGCACTGACGCCGCTGGTCGAGGTGAGGGAGAATCCCGATTTGCTGTCAAATCGACACCCACCGCAATTTTGGTGTGGGGACCTATTCTCCGCACAATCACGTTTCCCAATTTCGGAGTCAGCCAACGAAGAATCCCGCGCAGTGAATTTCCTGACAATAGCTTCCTGTCTGGCAGAACCCGTTAGCAGCAACTTGATCGGCTGGGTTGTGAGCATATGGGGTGGGTGGGGGAAGGGGTGAGAATTCGTCCATACTAAACGGGGCAGGGAGAGAGAAGCAGAACAAGGATGGAGAGGAAGAAAATATTAAATAAACAACAAGAACCTGAAAAGTCCTGGTTTCTCCTGGATGATCCAACGTTTCAAACACAGCTTCCTGTTTGTCTGTACGGACCTCGATAGGTTAAGTCTGTAATTCACAATTATATCCCTCGCCTTCACGATGTTCAGAAGAACATCTGCATATTTCTTCACTCCGAAGATCACTGGCAGCGATGTGTTGTAGATAATGTTAGCTTTTTGATCGTTTTCTCCCCCTCTTAAAACCAGAAAAATAAAGAATGCATCAATTTCCAAAGTAACTGTAATACTGAATAACAGTGTATGGGTGGGAAGCATTGTGTCCCCACGGAATGGAATTTAACCTCTGGATACGGATCAGTGACACGGGCCACGTGTACACTGCTGCTGTTTAGAATTTACACAGTGCAGAAGGAGGCCATTCGGCCCGACGAGTCTGCACCGGCTCTTGAAAGAGCACCCTACCCAAGGTCAACACCTCCACCCTATCCCCATAACCCAGCAACCCCACCCAACACTAAGGGCAATTTTGGCACTAAGGGCAATTTATCATGGCCAATCCACCCAACCTGCACATCTTTGGACTGTGGGAGGAAACCGGAGCACCCGGAGGAAATCCACGCACACACGGGGAGGATGTGCAGACTCCGCACAGACAGTGATCCAAGCCGGAATCGAACCTGGGACCCTGGAGCTGTGAAGCAATTGTGCTAACCACAATGCTACCGTGCTGCCTCACACTCCTGTCTCTCTCAAGAGCAGAGTTTCATGTTGAAAGTGCATTGCAAAGTGAACATGTATACTCGCTACGCCACCTGACCCAGACTGAAAGTAGCAATGGCCATATTGAAAGAGATACTGTGAACATTTCTACTCAGACTGGGAATTAAGCACAGAAATCTCGGACTGTATCATCACATGGAGATGGCCACGGGAAATTCCCTGTGCTGAACTTCAGCAGCAACTATTTTCTTGGCCAGTTAAGCTCTTCATTCTGGTCTCTGACTCCAATAGCCACACATTGTCATTCATCCCCCAAAACTGTGTCATTAGGGACTGGAAAAGATTTGGAACTTGTATTTAGGCAGCTCAGACAAGCTAATTACCTTCCTGAGGTTGTGTCTCAGACAGATACATGATCTTCTGTGGAGCCCCGGCACATTTGACAGGTGTGTTGGGAAAGGTGGAAGATGGCATTTCCCTCTCGGAAATCCTGTAAGGCTCTCCATGTTTTCTCAACAAAATTTACTGAGTAGTTAGAACCGATCTTGGCGTCATTGAACCCATCAGGCAGTCCCTTTATCTGAAGAAGAAAATTCAACATGGTTGTCCATTAGAGTTACGCACATCACGGTCCAGGCTCGAGTCCAGCTCCGAACTGGAACCCACCCCGGGGCCGGACCGGACCCACCCCGGGGCCGGACCGGACCCACCCCGGGGCCAACCTGGACCCTCCCCGGGTCGCACCCGCACCCTCCTGGGCCAGCTAATCAACATATATTAAAAAAGCTAAACCAATGGTGAGACCACACAGCCTGAATCACCCCCTCCTCATCATACATCACCCATCTGGCTGCTTCGGAATACCCACTTCCACCACGAAGCAGCAGCAAGTGACTCTTTACATAAACAGTTTACAACAGGAAGATGTTGGTCTCTAGTTATCGATTATCATAATCTCTGGCAAGTCGGAGAGATGACATGAGGGCAATCAACAACTCTGCAAACAGGGTGGCGCAGTGGTTAGCACAGCTCCCTCACAGTGCCGAGGTCAGGGCGGCAGCCCCTCGCACTGACCCTCTGACAGGGCGGCAGCTCCTTGGCACTGACCCTTTGACAGGGCGGCAGCTCCTTGGCACTGACCCTTTGACAGGGCGGCAGCTCCTTGGCACTGACCCTTTGACAGGGCGGCAGCTCCTTGGCACTGACCCTTTGACAGGGCGGCAGCTCTTGGCACTGACCCTTTGACAGGGCGGCAGCTCCTTGGCACTGACCCTTCTGACAGGGCGGCAGCCCCCTCGCACTGACCCTCTGACAGGGCGGCAGCCCCTCGCACCTGACCCTCTGACCAGGGCGGCAGCTCCTTGGCACTGACCCTCTGACAGGGCGGCAGCTCCTTGGCACTGACCCTCTGACAGGGCGGCAGCTCCTTGGCACTGACCCTCTGACAGGGCGGCAGCTCCTTGGCCTGACCCTCTGACAGGGCGGCAAAGCCCCTCGCACTGGACCCTCTGACAGGGCGGCAGCCCCTCGCACTGACCCTCTGACAGGGCGGCAGCCCCGTCGCACTTGACCCTCTGACAGGGCGGCAGCTCCTTAGCACTGACCCTCTGACAGGGCGGCAGCCCCTCGCACTGACCCTCTGACAGGGCGGGCAGCCTCCTCGCACTGACCCCTGACAGGGCGGCAGCCCCTCGCACTGACCCTCTGACAGGGCGGCAGCTCCTTGCACTGACCCTCTGACAGGGCGGCAGGCCCCTCGCACTGACCCTCTGACAGGGCGGCAGCCCCTCGCACTGACCCTCTGACAGGGCGGCAGCCCCTCGCACTGACCCTCTGACAGGGCGGCAGCCCCTCGCACTGACCCTCTGACAAGGGCGGCAGCTCCTTGGCACTGACCCTCTGACAGGGCGGCAGCTCCTTGGCACTGACCCTCTGACAGGGCGGGCAGGCTCCTTGGCACTGACCCTCTGACAGGGCGGCAGCTCCTTGGCACTGACCTCTGACAGGGGCGGCAGCTCCTTGGCACTGACCCTCTGACAGGGCGGCAGCTCCTTGGCACTGACCCTCTGACAGGGCGGCAGCTCCTTGGCACTGACCCTCTGACAAGGGCCAGGCAGCTCCTTGGCACTGACCCTTTGACAGGGCGGCAGCCCCTCGCATTGACCCGCTGACAGGGTTGAAAATTGCCCACACCCCCTGGCGCTGCTTGGAAAGGATTCGTTTGAAAAAAATGGCTGTTTCCACTCTGATGAGAACGATATTGTTTGGGGCTGCCTGAGGAGAGCTTCCCCCAACCCCCTGGAGGAGAGCTTCCCCCAACCCCCTTTGGTCTTTTTCACCAGGTGATCACCCCAACACGGAGACACCAGAAGGGGCACAGGTTTGCCTTTCTATCTGTTACCTGTATCAATCTAGGCGTCATTGTTAGGGTCGGGGGTCAGCGTTCGCCGGTGGGGGGTCAGCGTTCGCCGGTGGGGGTCAGCGTTCGCCGGTGGGGGTCAGCGTTCGCCGGTGGGGGTCAGCGTTCGCCGGTGGGGGTCAGCGTTCGCCGGTGGGGGTCAGCGTTCGCCGGTGGGGGTCAGCGTTCGCCGGTGGGGGTCAGCGTTCGCCGGTGGGGGTCAGCGTTCGCCGGTGGGGGTCAGCGTTCGCCGGTGGGGGGTCAGCGTTCGCCGGTGGGGGGTCAGCGTTCGCCGGTGGGGGTCAGCGTTCGCCGGTGGGGGTCAGCGTTCGCCGGTGGGGGTCAGCGTTCGCCGGTGGGGTCAGCGTTCGCCGGTGGGGGTCAGCGTTCGCCGGTGGGGTCAGCGTTCGCCGGTGGGGGTCAGCGTTCGCCGGTGGGGGTCAGCGTTCGCCGGTGGGGGTCAGCAGTTCGCCGGTGGGGGTCAGCGTTCGCCGGTGGGGGGTCAGCGTTCGCCGGTGGGGGTCAGCGTTCGCCGGTGGGGGTCAGCGTATCGCCGGTGGGGGGTCAGCGTTCGCCGGTGGGGGTCAGCGTTCGCCGGTGGGGGTCAGCGTTCGCCGGTGGGGGTCAGCGTTCGCCGGTGGTGGGTCAGCGTTCGCCGGGGGGGTCAGCGTTCGCCGGTGGGGGGGGTCAGCGTTCGCCGGTGGGGGTCAGCGTTCGCCGGTGGGGGGTCAGCGTTCGCCGGTGGGGGTCAGCGTTCGCCGTGGGGGTCAGCGTTCGCCGGGTGGGGGTCAGCGTTCGCCGGTGGGGGTCAGCGTTCGCCGGTGGGGGTCAGCGTTCGCCGGTGGGGTCAGCGTTCGCCGGTGGGGGTCAGCGTTCGCCGGTGGGGGTCAGCGTTCGCCCGGTGGGGGTCAGCGTTCGCCGTGGGTCAGCGTTCGCCGGTGGGGGGTCAGCGTTCGCCGGTGGGGGTCAGCGTTCGCCGGTGGGGGTCAGCGTTCGCCGGTGGGGGTCAGCGTTCGCCGGTGGGGGTCAGCGTTCGCCGGTGGGGGTCAGCGTTCGCTCGGTGGGGGTCAGCGTTCGCCGGTGGGGGTCAGCGTTCGCCGGTGGGGGTCAGCGTTCGCCGGTGGGGGTCAGCGTTCGCCGGTGGGGGTCAGCGTTCGCCGGTGGGGGTCAGCGTTCGCCGTGGGGTCAGCGTTCGCCGGTGGGGGTCAGCGTTCGCGCGGTGGGGGTCAGCGTTCGCCGGTGGGGTCAGCGTTCGCCGGTGGGGTCAGCGTTCGCCGGTGGGGGTCAGCGTTCGCCGGTGGGGGTCAGCGTTCGCCGGTGGGGGTCAGCGTTCGCCGTGGGGGTCAGCGTTCGCCGGTGGGGTCAGCGTTCGCCGGTGGGGGTCAGCGTTCGCCGGTGGGGGTCAGCGTTCGCCGGTGGGGGTCAGCGTTCGCCGGTGGGTGTCAGCGTTGTGGGAGGGGCGAGAGGGGGAGGGGCGAGAGGGGGAGGGGCGAGAGGGGGAGGGGCGAGACGGAGAGGATAGGGAGATGATCGGGAAAGAGAGAGAGAGAGGGAAATTCACGTAGACTAGATAGACACTAGCGGGAGCACCAGAGACATGACACACAGACAGTCAACCAATAGGTCAGTAAGATAGGACATGACCAATGGGCATTCACGATACACACAGAGGTGACACTACCACAGGGGGGCATTACACCAACCCATATAAAAGGACACAGCACACATGCTCAGTCTCTTTCCAGTGGAGACTCTCAGTGAGTACAGACACAAGGTTGATTGAACATCACACTCACCACGTGGATTGTAGCAGACTGGTTAGTCAGTCTGAGTAGCTATAGCAGGATTAACAGTAGAGTCGAATCCAAATAGGAGAATTGTTAATATTTTAATAAACGTGTTAAAGCTATCTCCAAGTCTGAACCTTCCGTTGTCAGAGTGCACATCAAGGAAGCAGCTTATGCTACGCCAAGAGCATAACAAAACAAGGGAGAGAGAGAGAGAGAGGATAGGGAGAGGATAGGGAGAGAGAGGATAGGGAGAGAGAGAGAGGATAGGGAGAGGATAGGGAGAGAGAGGATAGGGAGAGAGAGAGAGGATAGGGAGAGAGAGAGGATAGGGAGAGAGAGAGGATAGGGAGTGAGAGAGGATAGGGAGGGAGGGAGAGGAGAGAGAGGGAGGGAGGGAGAGAGGGAGGGAGGGAGGGAGAGGATAGGGAGAGAGAGGATAGAGGGAGAGAGAGAGGATAGAGAGAGAGAGAGGATAGGGAGAGAGAGAGGATAGGGAGGGAGGGAGAGAGGGAGGGAGGGAGAGAGGGAGGGAGGGAGATGGAGACATGGGAGTGTTTTTACACCGATAACGACAAGGCGGTCAGTGTTTGCTTTTCGAGTGACAGCAGCTTGCGGCATGCACACGTGCAGTTAAATGGAATCTGTGTGTTGCCGTTAACGATTCCGTCACAATATAAATTCCTGCAGCCTTTGCTAAACAGACTCAGCACAAATTTCACTAATGTGTAAACTTCAGTCAATTACTTCCTGCTCTAATGACAGATGAAAAGTTAGGACTGGCAGTCGGAGGGAATGAGCTTTGAAGAGTGGAATACACGTTGCTAAACCACCTCTCGAGCCCAGAAAGGTTCACTTTACAAGTTTGAAGTCACAGTTCCGGAAATGAAAACTAATGTTGCTCCCTCACCCTGTCCCCCCCCCACCTCACCCCTGTCCCCCCCCACCTCACCCTGTCCCCCCCACCTCACCCTGTCCCCCCCCACCTCACCCTGTCCCCCCCCACCTCACCCCTGTCCCCCCCCACCTCACCCTGTCCCCCCCCCCACCTCACCCTGTCCCCCCCCCCCACCTCACCCTGTCCCCCCCCCACCTCACCCTGTCCCCCCCCCACCTCACCCTGTCCCCCCCACCTCACCCTGTACCCCACCTCACCCTGTCCCCCCCCCACCTCACCCTGCCCCCCCCACCTCACCCTGTCCCCCCCCACCTCACCCTGTCCCCCCCCCACCTCACCCTGTCACCCCCCCCACCTCACCCTGTCCCCCCCCCCACCTCACCCTGTCCCCCCACCTCACCCCCCACCTCACCCTGTCCCCCCCCACCTCACCCTGTCCCCCCCCCCACCTCACCCTGTCCCCCCCCCACCTCACCCTGTCCCCCCCCCACCTCACCCTGTCCCCCCCCCACCTCACCCTGTCCCCCCCCCACCTCACCCTGTCCCCCCCCCACCTCACCCTGTCCCCCCCCACCTCACCCTGTCCCCCCCACCTCACCCTGTACCCCCCACCTCACCCTGTCCCCCACCTCACTGTAGAAGCCAGGTATTTCAATACAACTAGTCTAGGTAAAAGATCGCTGTTTTAGTACTCATTTTTAAAATGAGAATTTCAGACACATAAATTCAGGACTTCAATATGAACATGAAACAGCATAAAATTCATTATAAGATTATAGCAGCACAGTTGCAAGACAATTTGACACTGCTTGTGCTAATTGTCAAGGCCAAGGACTGAGTTCCATGGCAGCTAGGTGGCAAGAGTCCAATGCAGTTTGTAAAGAGCATTGAATCATATATATATATATTCTCGATATGAAGTCTCAATTGTTACATTAGCCAAGCCAGCTAAAAGATTAGCAAAATATCACATTCCATAACATGAATGAAACAATTAAAAAGCTGATGTTGCACATTGAAGATGGACGGCTTGCCATCAAATCAAATGTGTTTGAGTCTAACCCAAACCAATTATATTGGGGTGTGATTAGATGACTTAAGACAG
>NC_092718.1:1429702-1470585 GCF_047496885.1 Scyliorhinus torazame | reverse complement strand
GCACTCACTTATTCCGGCGCCTCTTCAGCAGACACTATTATTAATTCTGCACCATTGCTCGCAGAGCCTTGTTTGCCAAGGCCCAAAGCTTTGGACATCCCTGCCCTCCGTCACCACCCCTCCCATCTCTCCCCCCCCCCCTCCCCGTCTCTCCCCCCCCCTCCCCGTCTCTCCCCCCCCCCTCCCCGTCTCTCCCCCCCCCTCCCCGTCTCTCCCCCCCCCCTCCCCGTCTCTCCCCCCCCCCCTCCCCGTCTCTCCCCCCCCCTCCCCGTCTCTCCCCCCCCCTCCCCGTCTCTCCCCCCCCCTCCCCTCCCCGTCTCCCCCCCCTCCCCGTCTCCCCCCCCCCCTCCCCGTCTCCCCCCCCCCTCCCCGTCTCCCCCCCCCCCTCCCCGTCTCCCCCCCCCCCCCCCGTCTCCACCCCCCCCCCCGTCTCCACCCCCTCCCCGTCTCCATCTCCCCCCTCCCTTCCCCATCTCTGACCCTCCGGGCCCCTCCCCTCCCCTCCCCTCCATCTCCACCCCTCCCCATCTCCATCCCCCTCCCCTCCATCCCTCCCCATTTCTGCCCCTCTCCCTCTCTCCTCCCCTCCGTCCTCTCCCACCCCCACTCCTCTTTTCAGATATTTCTTAAAACTTTTTTCTGACCAAATGAGAAATAAATCTCTTACCTCACTTGGCTCGATGATGGCTACATTTCTCGCTCCCACTTTCCTCTTCATCCGAGCACTCATTGTGATGCCCCCTGTTCCACCTCCAGCCACGAGTATATCATAGTGAGTTTTGGTTGCACAGTTTGACGAGATGGAGAATTTGCGGAGAGCAGTGGCCACGATCTGTAATCCAGGTTTGTGCAGCTTGGAGCGAACGGGAAGAGTCGCCATCCTGGTGTGAAATCCTGCAACCAAACAGGGACAATCTCGCTGTTAACTCAAAAAGAAACTGCCAGAGATTGGCTCTTTTATGATTAGTGTGCATCAACATTAATGACTCGCTAAATTGTCAAGTATACCCTGTCCAAGCAAGGAAACCAGTTGCAGCCAAACAAGGAGGGAGAAGAGGGAAGCCTTCTCATCTGATCAGAACACCTGTAAATAGTGGAGGCCCAAACGCTGATCCCCGTGGAACTCCACTACTTCAGCTTGCCAACGCAAAATTGTCCATTTATCGTTACTCTCTGCTTCCTGCTAACCAATCCTCTATCCGTGTGTAGCACCATCGATCACACACGAGGCGAGACGTAGAGAACTTCAATCGAGGCTTTATTGAGCAGACTTGTTCAGACTTGTTCCCCAGCAGCTCACTCACAGAATGCAGCTGCGGGGAGTAAACCGGGTTCTTATACCCCGCCTATCTGGGTGGAGCCCAGTAGGCGGCAGATCCAATCGGGACCCAGCATCTGTCCTCCAATAGCTCCTCAGCATTCATGGTGTACCGTATTACCCCTAATACATACCACCACATTCTCCCCTTGTTAAAAAAGAACCCGGCGGGGTGGTGGGTGGTATGGTGGTCGGGGTTTACAGGGTCGGTACCTTAACCATTGAACTATATACAATAATGCCGCTTTTACTGGGCCACTGGATTATTCACATTTTACCCGATTAGCAGCGCTAACTATTTACAACAATGCCGCTTTACTGGTCCACTTAATTATATACATCTTAAGTCGACTCGATGAGTCGAGATGGTGCTCTGGTCGCCCTCTCCGATTGTCTCAGCCCGGGTGGTGGTGGTGGTGCTGGCTCGGGTCCGGTCAACTCTGGGAGCATCGCGCTGTCCCTCTGTTTCCTTACTCCTGGACGGGCCTGGGAGGAGAACCGATCCCCCCGGGAAGGGGGTGGCTGTGGGGTGCACCGGCGGGCGCCAGGTCCCGCAGAGAGACCGTATCCTGTCGGCCGTCTGGGTACGCCCTAGGCGTACTGCGGGTTTGCGTGGAGTAGATGTACCTTTTCCACCAGCGGGTCTGATTTGTGCACCCGCACATGTTTCCGGAGCAGAATGGGTCCCGGGGCTGCCAGCCAGGTCGGAAGTGACGTTCCAGAAGCGGACTTCCTAGGGAAGACAAGGAGGCGCTCGTGCAGCGTTTGGTTCGTGGTGGTGCACAGCAGGGACCGGATAGAATGAAGGGAATCCGGGAGGACTTCCTGCCAGCGGGAAGTTGGGAGACTCCTAGACCGTAGGGCCAGTAGGACGGTCTTCCAGACCATTCCGTTCTCCCTCTCTACCTGCCCGTTCCCCCGGGGATTGTAGCTGGTCGTCCTGCTCGAGGCTATGCCCTTACTGAGCAGGAATTGACGCAGCTCGTCACTCATGAAGGAGGACCCCCTATCGCATGGATGTAGGCGGGGAAACCGAACAGTGTAAAGATGGTGCATAGAGCTTTAATGACCGTGGCCGCAGTCATGTCGGGGCAGGGGATGGCGAAGGGGAAACGGGAGTATTCGTCAACGACGTTAAGAAAGTACGTGTTGCGATCGGTGGAGGGGAGGGGGCCTTGAAAGTCCAAACTGAGGCGTTGAAAGGGACGGGAAGCCTTTATCAGGTGCGCTCTATCTGGCCTGAAAAAATGCGGTTTGCATTCTGCGCAGATTTGGCAGTTCCTGGTGACTGTACGGACGTCCTCGACGGAGTACGGGAGGTTGCGGGCCTTTATGAAGTGGTAGAAACGAGTGACCCCTGGGTGGCAGAGGTCCTCGTGGAGGGCTTGGAGACGGTCCACTTGTGCGTTGGCACAAGTGCCGCAAGATAGGGCATCGGACGGCTCGTTCAGCTTTCCGGGACGATACAAGATCTCATAATTGTAGGTGGAGAGTTCGATCCTCCACCGCAGGATCTTGTCGTTTTTTTATCTTGCCCCGCTGTGCATTATCGAACATGAAGGCTACCGACCGTTGGTCAGTGAGGAGAGTGAATCTCCTTCCGGCCAGGTAATGCCTCCAATGTCGCACAGCTTCCACTATGGCTTGGGCCTCCTTTTCTACTGAGGAGTGGCGAATTTCTGAAGCGTGGAGGGTCCGGGAGAAAAAAGCCACGGGTCTGCCCGCTTGGTTGAGCGTAGCCGCCAGAGCTATGTTGGATACATCGCTCTCGGCTTGGAAGGGGAGGGACTCGTCGATGGCGCGCATCGTGGCCTTTGCGATATCCGCTTTGATGCGACTGAAGGCCTGGCGGGCCTCTATCGACAGGGGAAAAGTAGTGGACTGGATTAGTGGGCGGGCCTTGTCTGCGTACTGGGGGACCCACTGGGCGTAATAAGAAAAGAAGCCCAGGCAGCGTTTCAGGGCTTTGGCACAGTGGGGGAGAGGGAACTCCATGAGGGGGCGCATGCGTTCGGGGTCGGGGCCTATCACTCCATTACGCACTACGTAGCCAACGATGGCTAGACGGTCGGTGCTAAACACGCATTTTTCCTCGTTGTAGGTGAGGTTGAGGGCGTTAGCGGTCTGGAGGAATTTGCGGAGGTTGGCGTCGTGGGTCCTGCTGGTCGTGGCCGCAGATGGTGACGTTGTCGAGGTACGGGAATGTGGCCCGTAAACCGTGCTGGTCGACCATTCGGTCCATCTCCCGTTGGAAGACCGAGACACTGTTCGTGACGCCGAATGGAACCCTTAAGAAGTGGTATAGCCGCCCGTCTGCTTCGAAGGCAGTGTACTTGCGGTCACCGGGGCGAATGGGGAGCTGGTGGTAGGCGGACTTAAGGTCCACGGTGGAGAAGACCTTGTACTGTGCAATCCGATTGACCATGTCGGATATGCGGGGAGAGGGTACGCATCTAGCTGCGTGTACCTGTTGATGGTCTGACTGTAGTCTACGACCATCCTTTGCTTCTCCCCTGTCTTCACTACTACCACCTGAGCTCTCCAGGGACTATTGCTGGCCTGGATTATGCCTTCCTTCAGCAGCCGCTGGACTTCGGACCTGATAAACATCCGGTCCTGGGTGCTGTACCGTCTGCTCCTAGTGGCGACGGGTTTGCAATCCGGGGTGAGGTTCGCAAACAAGGAGGGCGGTTCGACCTTGAGTGTCGCGAGGCCGCAGATAGTCAGTGGGGGTATAGGGCCGCCAAATTTAAATGTTAAGCTCTGGAGGTTGCATTGGAAGTCCAACCCCAGGAGTGTGGGAGCGCAGAGGTGGGGAAGGACATACAGCCGGTAATTTTTGAACTCTCTCCCCTGCACCGTTAGGTTTGCGATGCAGAACCCTTTGATTGCAACGGAGTGGGACCCCGCCGCCAGGAAACATTTTTGGGTGCTTGGCCGAATTACAAGGGAACAGCGTCTTACCGTGTCCGGGTGAATAAAACTCTCCGTGCTCCCCGAGTCGATCAAACACGGCGTCTCTTGCCCGTTCACCAGCACCTTTGTCGTTGTCGTCTGGAGCGTCCGGGGCCGCGACTGGTCGAGGGTCACTGATGCCAAACGTGGTTGGTGCATCATATCGTTGTCTTCAGGCAGTGTGGAGCCGTCCACGCTGGGGTCCTTGCCTGTCAGCCAAGATGGCGGCGTCCATGAATTGCACGCGGTCGGGGGTGGACAAAATGGCCGCTCCCATGGGTCGCACGTGGCTGGGGGTGGACAAAATGGCTGCTCCCATGGATCGCACGTGGCCCATGGGTAGTAAGATGGCGGCACCAGTCCCCCCCCCCTCGTGGTGCCCGGGGCCCAAAATGGCGACGCCCGTTGGCTGCCCGTGGGTCGCTGGGGGGGTTGAGCCCGTGGTCCCGATTCTTCCCCGGAGATAGCGGCGACCCCACAGGACTGGCACACCGCTGCGTAGTGCCCCTTTTTACCGCACCTTTTGCAGGTGGCCGAGCGGGCCGGGCAGCGCTGGCGGGGGTGTTTTGGCTGCCCGCAAAAATAGCAGCGGGGCCCCCCCCGGGTGGTCTGGGATTCTGGCTGCGCACACTTGCGGAGGGGTGGGGGGTGCCGGGGGTTCGGTCGTGGCAGGGGTCACGGAGCCCAAGGGGCTGCAGCGCGGTCAGGGGCATAGGCGCGGGCGTTTTGGGAGGCCACGTCGAGGGAGGCTGCAAGGGCCCGTACCTCTGTGAGTCCGATAGAGACTTTCTCTAAAAGTCTCTGGCGAATTTGCGACGATGCCAAACCTGCTACTTAAGCGTCTCTGATCAGGAGGTCTGTATGTTCGTTCGCCGTAACCATTGGGCAGTTGCAGTTTTGTCCCAGGATCGTTAGAGCATTGAAGAATTCGTCTAGCGATTCCCCGGGGATTTGTCGTCTCGTCACGAGCTGGTAGCGTGCGTAGACCTGGTTGACAGGCCTAATGTAGATCTCCTTCAGCAAGTTGATCGCCGCTGGGAATTCTTCCGCGCCCTCGATGAGTGAGTAGATTTCGGGACTCACCCGGGAATGCAGGACCTGCATCTTCTGGTCTTCTGTTGGTCTGCCGGGGGCCGTTCGGAGGTACCCCTCAAAGCACGCCAGCCAGTGCTTAAATGCCGATGTTGCGTTAGCTGCTTGGGGGCTGATTCGCAGGCACTCCAGGGCGATCCGGAGCTCCATATTCCTTTTTAAGTCTGCTCAATAAATTGTAGCACCATCGATCACACACGAGGCGAGACGGAGAGAACTTCAATCGAGGCTTTATTGAGCAGACTTGTTCAGACTTGTTCCCCAGCAGCTCAGTCACAGAATGCAGCTACAGGGAGTAAAACGGGTTCTTATACCCCGCCTATCTGGGTGGAGCCCAGTAGGCGGCAGATCCAATCGGGACCCAGCATCTGTCCTCCAATAGCTCCTCGGCATTCATGGTGTACCGTATTACCCCTAATACATACCACCACACCGTGCTAATGTAACCCTCAGCAGCATGAGCTCTTATTTTGTATCATGACCTTTGATGTGACAACTTATCAAATTCCTTTTGGAAATCAAAGTACAGCACATGTACAGGGTCCCCTTTATCCACGCTGCTTATTGTTTTCTCAAATAACGAATAAATTTATCAAATATGATCTCCCTGTCCAGTAAAAGATTCCAAAGTGTTTTCACATCTCAAGAACTTTAACACTAATATCACATTCCTTCCGGAACCAGCAACCTATAAAGCTACAACATAACCTCCTGGTTTTTAAACTCCATCCCTCTAGCAATGAAGGACAAAAAGACACACCTCCTGTTAATGATCACACCAGATCTTGTAAAGCATGGGCTGGCCAGGTGTTGCGTTCAAACTTTAACAGCAAAGCTAAGGGAACAGCGATTTTGATCAATAAAAGTGGATCAAACTTAATCTCAGATCCTGGAGGACGTTATACAAGTTAGTGGCACACTTTTTTAGTGAGCATCTATGCCCCTAGATGGGGCGATACTAAATTTATTACATAACTTCTATCCTCTATTCTCAATCTAGACACCCATCATTTTAGTTTGGAGATGATCTAAACTGTGTTATACATCCAAGCGTGGATCACTGAAAGACTTCCACCCCTCCTCCATGTCTAAGACTCTCTCCACCTTTATGACTCAAACCTCAGTTTGTCCCAAATCTTGCCGTTTCCTCCATCTGGTCACAAGAGACTTTTCCCATTTCTTTCATGTCCACCATGCCTACTCGAGCATCGACTACAGAGCTCTTCTCTCTGCAGTTACAACTGCCAAGTATTCTGCACCGGCCCCCTCGGACACCAGGGCACCGCCCCCCCCCCCCCTCGGACACCAGGGCACCGCCCCCCCCCCCCCCTCGGACACCAGGGCACCGGCCCCCCCTCGGATAGCAGGGCCCCCCCCCCCCTCGGATAGCAGGGCCCCCCCCCCCCTTGGATAGCAGGACAATGGCTGACTTTCCAAATAATGTGGACGAAGAAGACTTGAACAGAGACTTGGATGATCCTGTGGCCGCGATTCTCCCCAAAATTTTGAAGTTGATTTGTGGCGGGTTTTTCAGGGAGTTCCCGATCGGCTTTGTCGCAGAGTTTCTGACCGCTATTCAATGACACAGTTACTCTTACGGACTATTCGCCAGTTTAGCCCATACCACTGGGGAGCTGATAGAGATCGGGCCGCCATTCTGAAAAGGTGCCCCTGATCTGTAAGTGAGCTAACACCCCCCAAGCCCCCTTACACCCCATCCCTTCCAGGACCCCAACCATCACCCCCTCCCAACCTCCCGGAGACCCCTACTTACGTGCCCCGCACACCCCCACCCTTCAAACTACTCCTCCTTTCATGGGCATGGCGCTCCCTCGGGCCCTGGCCCTTGGCAGTGCCACCATGGTACTTGGGAACCCTTGCTCTGGCACCCAGGCAGTGCTCCAGCCAGCTTGGCAGTGCCACCCAGGCACCCTGGCAGTGCCAAGGTGCCCAAATTCCAGGGACCACCATGCACTGATCCGGACCACCCGGAGTCTCCCATGGTCATGGAGACCCCCGGATGCCGTTCCACCTGGTCCATGTTCTAGTGCACCAGCACCGATCGGAGCCCGGCTGCAGAGGCCGGAGAATCGAGGGAGGCCGGTGGACATTGGGTGGGGAGGTCTCAAGTAGGATAAGACCTTCTTCTGCAAGTGTCCTTACCCTTTTGGGCAGAGTTCTGAATGCGATGCCTCTCGGGACTTGGGCGAATCCCCCGAGGGGTGGAGGCTGCCGGGGTGCCCGTGAGAGGCTCTCCCGAGATTCTCCGGCCGCGTGGTGCTCTCTCTCTCTCACTCGAGCGCAAGGTAGCCAGAGAATTGTGCCCTGTGACTGGGTGAGATAAACTGCATTACGTTGATGCAGCAACAAAGCTCAAGGCTCTGCAGGCTTTCTCATTAACTTATTATAGAGTTTTTACAGCTCAGAGTTCTCTTATTACTACATGTGTTGAAGGACTCATTGCCTCAGTTCTCTGCCAGAAACATTGACTCAAGCTTCTATTCCGCTGCCTCTCTTTCTGCTCTAATGTGTGTACCTCTCTTTCCCCCTCTAAATACTCGTCAAACCCGCTGTAATCTGTACTTTACAAATATCATGGAATTTAGAATCATAGAATTTACAGTGCAGAAGGAGACCATTCAGCCCATCGCGTCTGCACCGGCCCTTGGAAAGAGCAGCCTACCCAAGCCCACACCATCACTCTTTCCCCGTAACCCAGCAACCCCACCCAACCTTTTTGGACACTAAGGACAATTTATCCTGGCCAACCCACCTAACCTGCACATCTTTGGACTGTGGGAGGAAACTGGAGCACCCGGAGGAACCCCACGCACACACGGGGAGAACGTGCAGACTCCGCACAGACAGTGACCCAAACCGGAAATCGAACCTGGGACCCTGGAGCTGTGAAGCAACTGTGCTAACCACTGTGCTACCGTGCTGCCCATATGAAATGGAAAAAAATATGAAAATTGCTCGTCACAAGTAGGCTTCAAATGAAGTTACTGTGAAAAGCCCCGAGTTGCCACAGTCCGGCGCCTGTTCGGGGAGGCTGGTACAGGAATTGAACCGTGCTGCTGTCCTGCCTTGGTCTGCTTTCAAAACCAGCGATTTAGCCCAGTGTGCTAAACCAGCCCCATATGGAAACAGTTGTCACATAAAGAGAGTTTTCTCATCTCATACTGGTTCCTTTACCAAGTACCTTAAATGTGACCCTTCTCCTTATTTACTCTATCAAAACCCTTCACAATTTTGAACACATTTTCCAGCTATTCCTATCGTTCTACAGATTCTTTGTGAAATTTGCTTTTTCAATCAAGTTTTTTTAACAGCTGTAAATATGATTTGACTGTTAATCTAACTCTGTCACAGTAACTTACAATTCCAAGCCCTGGTCTACAGCAAATTGAGCCAATGTTTTCAAATAATTGAATGTTTGTCTTTTTCCCAGCAATACCCTTTTCACAGCTTAACCAACCGCACAGTTACAGGAGCATCTCCACCTCATTCCCGAGCAGGAAAACCTGGCAGGGCATAGTGGAGGATTCCACTCAAATATCTGTTTACTACAGAGGTAACTACAAATCAGTTCTGAAGCTGGACGTTCATTCTAGAACTCCTCTGATTATGAATCACAATCGTGCAGACAGACCTGATGATCAGAGTGTCGGGAGCAGCATTGACAAATCAGTCCGTGCAAAATACAAAACAAAATCAGGAGGTCGCTGGAAATCTGAAATAAAAACAGAAAATGCTGGAGAAATTCAGGTCCGGCATAACCAATGGAGAGAGAGAAACTGTTCACAGTTCAGGTCCTTTTTAAAACAATTTCTAATTAAGGGCAATTTAGCGTGGCCAATCCACCTAACCTGCACATCTTTGGGTTGTGAGGGCGAAACCCACGCAGACACGGGGAGAATGTGCAAACTGTGCTCCACACGGACAGTGAACCAGAGCCGGGATCGAACCCGGGACCCCGGCGCCGTGAGGCAGCAGTGCTAACCGCTGCGTCATCGTACCGCCCTGGGGCAGCAGTGCTAACCACTGCATCATCGTACCGCCCTGGGGCAGCAGTGCTAACCACTGTGCGGCCCTGGGGCAGCAGTGCTAACCACTGTGCCGCCCTGGGGCAGCAGTGCTAACCACCGTGCCGCTGTGCCGCCCTGGGGCAGCAGTGCTAACCACTGCATCATCGTACCGCCCTGGGGCAGCAGTGCTAACCACTGCATCATCGTACCGCCCTGGGGCAGCAGTGCTAACCACTGCATCATCGTACCGCCCTGGGGCAGCAGTGCTAACCACTGTGCGGCCCTGAGGCAGCAGTGCTAACCACTGTGCCACCGTGCCACCATGGGGCAGCAGTGCTAACCACTGTGCCGCCCTGGGGCAGCAGTGCTAACCACTGTGCGGCCCTGGGGCAGCAGTGCTAACCACTGTGCCGCCCTGGGGCAGCAGTGCTAACCACTGTCACCGTGCCGCCCGGGGGCAGCGGTGCTAACCACTGTGCCGCCGTGCCTCTCTAGGGCAGCAGTGCTAACCAGTGTGCCCCGTGCCGCCCTGGGGCAGCAGTGCTAACCACTGTGTCACCGTGCCGCCCTGGGGCCGCAGTGCTAACCAGTGTGCCACCGTGCCGCCCTGGGGCAACAGTACTAACCACTGCATCACTGTGCCGCCCTGGGACAGCGGTGCTAACCACTGTGTCATCGTGCCGCCCTGGGGCCGCAGTGCTAACCAGTGTGCCACCGTGCCGCCCTCGGGGAGCAGTGCTAACCAGTGTGCCACCGTGCCGCCCTCGGGGAGCAGTGCTAACCAGTGTGCCACCGTGCCGCCCTCGGGGAGCAGTGCTAACCAGTGTGCCACCGTGCCGCCCTCGGGGAGCAGTGCTAACCAGTGTGCCACCGTGCCGCCCTCGGGGAGCAGTGCTAACCAGTGTGCCACCGTGCCGCCCTCGGGGAGCAGTGCTAACCAGTGTGCCACCGTGCTGCCCTCATAGTTCAGGTTCATACGAATTTCTCAGGTTAATTATTTTTCTGGTGATAGGTCACCAACTCCATGACCCTTGGCATAAATGATACCTGATCTTCTGCAGCATTTTCAGTTTTAGTTCAATTTGCGGATCCACTCTAGCCTGAAAACAATTGAACACATCGCAATCTATGTCTCTGTTCCCTCTCGTGCTGCCATTCCCACAGAAACACCCCAATATTAACAAAGATGTTCATGGCACAGATCCGAGAACATAAACATTAGCAGCAGGAATCAGCTGGAGTCGGCTCTGCCATTCACTACAACCACGGTTAACCATCATTCTAATCCACTTACCTGCCTCATCCCCATATCTCTCCATGCCATCAAAATTCTAAATCCTGCTTAACGATGGAACCACCTCTTGTGAAAATTCCAAAGATTCACAAGCCTCTGACTGAAGAAATTGCTCATTTCCCTGGAAATGATCGACCTCGTGTCGAGACTCCTTCCCAGAGTTCCAGATGCTCCAGCCGGGGAAACGAGGCCGCTCAGAAACTTCTCCATTTCAATAAGATCATGTCGCATTCTTCTAAACTACAGAGTATGGGCCATTCTGCTCAATCTCTCCTCAGAGGACAACCCAGCAATCAATCCAGTGAACCTTCATTGCAACCCATATATTCTTCCTGGGGAAGTATTGTGAACTGCTACTTTATGGCCACTCACTTAACCTGTTGGCATCCAACTGCAGGCTCTGTGCCCCCTCGTGCCCGCCCAGCTTTGTATCATCAACAAACTGGATAAGTTAGACTCAGGCTCTTCATCAAAGTAATTAATACAAATTGGAAATAGTGGAGGCTCCAGCACCAAGCCCTGCGCCAAGCCCAGCGCCAAGCCCAGCGCCAAGCCCAGCGCCAAGCCCAGCGCCAAGCCCAGCGCCAAGCCCAGCGCCAAGCCCAGCGCCAACCCCAGCACCAAGCCCAGCGCCAACCCCAGCACCAACCCCAGCACCAACCCCAGCACCAACCCCAGCACCAACCCCAGCACCAACCCCAGCACCAACCCCAGCACCAACCCCAGCACCAACCCCAGCACCAACCCCAGCACCAACCCCTGCACCAAGCCCAGCACTAACCCAGCACCAACCCCAGCACTAACCCCAGCACCAACCCCAGCACTAACCCCAGCGCCAAGCCCAGCACCAGCACCAAGCCCAGCGCCAACCCCAGCGCCAAGCCCAGCGCCAAGCCCAGCGCCAAGCCCAGCGCCAAGCCCAGCGCCAAGCCCAGCGCCAAGCCCAGCGCCAAGCCCAGCGCCAAGCCCAGCGCCAAGCCCAGCGCCAAGCCCAGCGCCAAGCCCAGCGCCAACCCCAGCGCCAACCCCAGCGCCAACCCCAGCGCCAACCCCAGCGCCAACCCCAGCGCCAACCCCTGCGCCAACCCCTGCGCCAACCCCTGCGCCAACCCCTGCGCCAACCCCAGCGCCAAGCCCAGCGCCAACCCCTGCGCCAAGCCCTGCGCCAACCCCTGCGCCAACCCCAGCGCCAAGCCCAGCGCCAAGCCCAGCGCCAAGCCCAGCGCCAACCCCAACGCCAACCCCAGCGCCAAGCCCTGCGCCAAGCCCTGCGCCAAGCCCTGCGCCAAGCCCTGCGCCAAGCCCTGCGCCAAGCCCTGCGCCAACCCCAGCGCCAAGCCCAGCACCAACCCCAGCACCAACCCCTGCACCAACCCCTGCACCAACCCCAGCACTAACCCCAGCACTAACCCCAGCACTAACCCCAGCACTAACCCCAGCACTAACCCCAGCACCAACCCCAGCACCAACCCCAGCACCAACCCCAGCACCAACCCCAGTGAGAACAAAGAACAAAGAAATGTACAGCACAGGAACAGGCCCTTCGGCCCTCCAAGCCCGTGCCGACCATACTGCCCGACTAAACTACAATCTTCTACACTTCCTGGGTCCGTATCCTTCTATTCCCATCCTATTCATATATTTGTCAAGATGCCCCTTAAACGTCACTATCGTCCCTGCTTCCACTACCTCCTCCGGTAGCGAGTTCCAGGCACCCACTACCCGCTGCGTAAAAAACTTGCCTCGTACATCTACTCTAAACCTTGCCCCTCTCACCTTAAACCTATGCCCCCTAGTAATTGAACCCTCTACCCTGGGGAAAAGCCTCTGACTATCCACTCTGTCTATGCCCCTCATAATTTTGTATACCTCTATCAGGTCGCCCCTCAACCTCCTTCGTTCCAGTGAGAACAAACCGAGTTTATTCAACCGTTCCTCATAGCTAATGCCCTCCATACCAGGCAACATTCTGGTAAATCTCTTCTGCACCCTCTCTAAAGCCTCCACATCCTTCTGGTAGTGTGGCGACCAGAATTGAACACTATACTCCAAGTGTGGCCTAACTAAGGTTCTATACAGCTGCAACATGACTTGCCAATTCTTATACTCAATGCCCCGGCCAATGAAGGCAAGCATGCCGTATGCCTTCTTGACTACCTTCTCTACCTGTGTAGCCCCTTTCAGTGATCTGTGGACCTGTACTCCTAGATCTCTTTGACTTTCAATACTCTTGAGGGTTCTACCATTCACTGTATATTCCCTACCTGCATTAGCCCTTCCAAAATGCATTACCTCACATTTGTCCAGGTTAAACTCCATCTGCCATCTCTCCGCCCAAGTCTCCAGACAATCTAAATCCTGCTGTATCCTCAGACAGTCCTCATCGCTATCCGCAATTCCACCAACCTTTGTGTCGTCTGCAAACTTACTAATCAGACCAGTTACATTTTCCTCCAAATCATTTATATATACTACAAAGAGCAAAGGTCCCAGCACTGATCCCTGTGGAACACCACTGGTCACAGCCCTCCAATTAGAAAAGCATCCCTCCATTGCTACCCTCTGCCTTCTATGGCCTAGCCAGTTCTGTATCCACCTTGCCAGTTCACCCCTGATCCCGTGTGACTTCACCTTTTGTACTAGTCTACCATGAGGGACCTTGTCAAAGGCCTTACTGAAGTCCATATAGACAACATCTACTGCCCTACCTGCATCAATCATCTTAGTGACCTCCTCGAAAAACTCTATCAAGTTAGTGAGACACGACCTCCCCTTCACAAAACCGTGCTGCCTCTCACTAATACGTCCATTTGCTTCCAAATGGGAGTAGATCCTGTCTCGAAGAATTCTCTCCAGTAATTTCCTTACCACTGAAGTAAGGCTCACCGGCCTGTAGTTCCCGGGATTATCCCTGCCACCCTTCTTAAACAGAGGAACAACATTGGCTATTCTCCAGTCCTCCGGGACATCCCCTGAAGACAGCGAGGATCCAAAGATTTCTGTCAAGGCCTCAGCAATTTCCTCTCCAGCCTCCTTCAGTATTCTGGGGTAGATCCCATCCGGCCCTGGGGACTTATCTACCTTAATATTTTTTAAGACACCCAACACCTCGTCTTTTTGGATCACAATGTGACCCAGGCTATCTACACCCCCTTCTCCAGACTCAACATCTACCAATTCCTTCTCTTTGGTGAATACTGATGCAAAGTATTCATTTAGTACCTCGCCCATTTCCTCTGGCTCCACACATAGATTCCCTTGCCTATCCTTCAGTGGGCCAACCCTTTCCCTGGCTACCCTCTTGCATTTTATGTAAGTGTAAAAAGCCTTGGGATTTTCCTTAACCCTATTTGCCAATGACTTTTCATGACCCCTTCTAGCCCTCCTGACTCCTTGCTTAAGTTCCTTCCTACTTTCCTTATATGCCACACAGGCTTCGTCTGTTCCCAGCCTTTTAGCCCTGACAAATGCCTCCTTTTTCTTTTTGACGAGGCCTACAATATCACTCGTCATCCAAGGTTCCCGAAAATTGCCGTATTTATCTTTCTTCCTCACAGGAACATGCCTGTCCTGTATTCCTTTCAACTGACACTTGAAAGCCTCCCACATGTCAGATGTTGATTTGCCCTCAAACATCCGCCCCCAATCTATGTTCTTCAGTTCCCGCCTAATATTGTTATAATTAGCCTTCCCCCAATTTAGCACATTCATCCTCGGACCACTCTTATCCTTGTCCACCAGTACTTTAAAACTTACTGAATTGTGGTCACTGTTACCGAAATGCTCCCCTACTGAAACATCTACCACCTGGCCGGGCTCATTCCCCAATACCAGGTCCAGTACCGCCCCTTCCCTAGTTGGACTGTTTACATATTGTTTTAAGAAGCCCTCCTGGATGCTCCTTACGAACTCTGCCCCGTCTAAGCCCCTGGCACTAAGTGAGTCCCAGTCAATATTGGGGAAGTTGAAGTCTCCCATCACCACAACCCTGTTGTTTTTACTCTTTTCCAAAATCTGTCTACCTATCTGCTCCTCTATCTCCCGCTGGCTGTTGGGAGGCCTGTACATAGAACATAGAACAATACAGCGCAGTACAGGCCCTTCGGCCCACGATGTTGCACCGAAACAAAAGCCATCTAACCTACACTATGCCATTATCATCCATATGTTTATCCAATAAACTTTTAAATGCCCTCAATGTTGGCGAGTTCACTACTGTAGCAGGTAGGGCATTCCACGGCCTCACTACTCTTTGCCTGTAGTATACCCCCAACATTGTGACTGCACCCTTCTTATTCCTGATCTCTACCCATATAGCCTCACTGCCCTCTGAGGTGTCCTCTCGCTGTATAGCTGTGATACTCTCCTGAACAAGTAGCGCAACTCCGCCTCCCCTTTTACATCCCCCTCTATCCCGCCTGAAACATCTAAATCCTGGAACGTTTAGCTGCCAATCCTGCCCTTCCCTCAACCAGGTCTCTGTAATGGCAACAACATCATAGTTCCAAGTAGTAATCCAAGCTCTAAGTTCATCTGCCTTACCCGTAATGCTCCTTGCATTAAAACATATGCACTTCAGGCCACCAGACCCGCTGTGTTCAGCAACTTCTCCCCGTCTGCTCTGCCTCAGAGCCACACTGTCCCTATTCCCTAGTTCTCCCTCAATGCTCTCACCTTCTGACCTATTGCTCCCGTGCCCACCCCCCTGCCATACTAGTTTAAACCCTCCCGTGTGACACTAGCAAATCTCGCGGCCAGGATATTTATGCCTCTCCGGTTTAGATGCAACCCGTCCATCTTATACAGGTCACACCTGCCCCGGAAGAGCTCCCAGTGGTCCAGATAACAGAAACCCTCCCTCCTACACCAGCTGTTTAGCCACGTGTTTGTCTGCTCTATCTTCCTATTTCTAGCCTCACTGGCACGTGGCACAGGGAGTAATCCCGAGATTACAACCCTCGAGGTCCTGTCTTTTAACTTTCTGCCTAGCTCCCTGAACTCCTGCTGCAGGACCTCATGCCCCTTCCTGCCTATGTCGTTAGTACCAATATGTACAACGACCTCTGCCTGTTTGCCCTCCCCCTTCAGGATTCCCTCTACCCGTTCGGAGACATCCTGGACCCTGGCACCAGGGAGGCAACATACCATCCTGGAGTCTCTTTCACGTCCACAGAAGCGCCTATCTGTGCCCCTGACTATAGAGTCCCCTATAACTATTACTCTTCTGCGCTTTGACCCTCCCTTCTGAACATCAGAGCCAGCCGTGGTGCCACTGCTCTGGCTGCTGCGGTTTTCCCCTGATAGGCTATCCCCCCCGACAGTATCCAAAGGGGTATATCTGTTCGAGAGGGGGACAACCACAGGGGATTCCTGCACTGACTGCCTGCCCTTTCTGGTGGTCACCCATTTCTCTGCCTGCACCTTGGGTGTGACCACACTTACATAACTGCGATCTATGACGCTTTCCGCCACCTGCATGCTCCTAAGTGCATCCAATTGCTGCTCTAACCGAACCATGCGGTCTGTGAGGAGCTGCAGTTGGGTGCACTTTCTGCAGATGAAGCCATCCGGGACGCTGGAAGCCTCCCGGACCTGCCACATCTCACAGTCAGAGCACAGCACCCCTCTAACTGACATTGCGTCAATTAATTAAAATTAAAATTTGTCTTTTTTTTTTAAAATACTTTTTTTTTTAAATTACAAAGTTACTGTCAACTATCTGTTTCCTAGCACTAGATTTCTAATAGAAATGCGATAGCTAACTATAATATTCTCCGATCTCTGGCTTAGATATCCTCTAAATTATAATTAAGTTATTATGTTTAATTAGTTCCCAAATACTCAAAAAAATTTAGGTTAGAATCCCAACCAGCCACTCAGGTCACAGCTTTTCTGTGATGTCACTTCAGTTTCCCCCCCGACACACACAATTTGAAAAAAAGGTATAAAAGTAAAAATCACTTGCTTACCTTCTGAGATGTTCTCAGGTTCTCTCGCTGACAGAGACTGCTCCTCCACCTCCAATCCTTGACCTGCACAATGCTAATAATATAATAATATAATATGGCACTTACCTTACACCAATGGGTCTTATTATTAGGTTAGAGGAGGAGGGTGGGTGGGAGACACTACACGTGTAGTGTCTCGGGTTTCCTCTCCACCAGAATTTATTGGTTGGGGGGGGGGGGGGGGGGGAAACTTGCCAGAGGTCGAACTTCCGGTTCCCGCCGAAATCCAAAGGGCTGCTCCTGTAAAGGTAAGGTTTTTAAATACACAACTCACCTCCCAGAAGGCCCCTGCGCACCGCTGCCGCCGAAATCCAAAGGGCTGCTCCTGTAAAGGTAAGGTTTTTAAACTCACTACTCACCTCCCAGAAGGCCCCTGCGCACCGCTGCCGCCGAAATCCAAAGGGATTTTGGCTGATGATCGATAAATGAGAGTTTGGCTCAAGATGGATTGGAGGGAAAAACAAAATGTTAGGTAAAGCTTTGTGAAGAAATGTCAAGACAGACCCTTACAGGCTTCTGATGGCAAGCTGAGGAATGTCAAGATAGGCTGTCCAAGGCTTCTGATAACAAGGTTGTTTTGAACCAGACCAAAGTGCAATAACGGCCTTGGGAATGGGTGCACTAGGCTTAAAGATAATTATGATTGAAGGGGGCTGAATTATAATTGAGCTGAGAGCACAGATAGGAATGCGAGGGAGCTGCCCTCAGAAAGGAACCAAACTCTGTATAAGAACTGCTGTTAGATGTATTGACTTGGGCTTGCTATTGTGACTCTGCAGAGACACAGTGGTCCTAGCTCCGGCACCGAGAAATAAACATGTTAAAGTAACAAGGTGTTCGACTGGTCATTTCATCCGGACTGGCTGCAAGAGAATCCTCACCAGCACCAAGCCCAGCACCAAGCTCTGCACCAAGCCCTGCACCAAGCCCTGCACCAAGCCCTGCACCAAGCCCTGCACCAAGCCCTGCACCAAGCCCAGCACCAAGCCCAGCACCAACCCCAGCACCAACCCCAGCACCAACCCCAGCACCAACCCCAGCACCAACCCCAGCACCAACCCCAGCACCAACCCCAGCACCAACCCCAGCACCAACCCCAGCACCAACCCCAGCACCAACCCCAGCACCAACCCCAGCACTAACCCCAGCAAAACCCCTGCAGTGCCGAGCTATTATCCATTTTAAATATAAACTTTAGGTATACTTTGGGCAGCACGGTAGCATTGTGGATAGCACAATTGCTTCACAGCGCCAGGGTCCCAGGTTCGATTCCGGCTTGGGTCACTGTCTGTGCGGAGTCTGCACGTTCTCCCAGTGTCTGCGTGGGTTTCCTCCGGGTGCTCCGGTTTCCTCCCACAGTCTAAAGATGTGCAGGTTAGGTGGATTGGCCATGATAAATTGCCCTTAGTGTTCAAAATTGCCCTTAGTGTTGGGTGGGGTTACTGGGTTATGGATAGCGTGGAGGTGTTGACCTTCCAAGAGCCGGTGCAGTCTCGATGGGCCGAATGGCCTCCTTCTGCACTGTAAATTCTATGTATGTATGTTATGTATGTATAGTAAGCACTTAACAAAAAAGGAGCTCTACAGCTAAGCACAGTGTGTTATACTGACTTTCATAATCAACTCGCTGGAGGAGGAGGTTCCACAAATATCCTCATCCCCAAAGATAAACGGCTGAACCAACAATCTTCAGCCAGAAGTGCCGGGTGGATGGGCGGCTCGGTGGCGCAGTGGTTAGCACTGCTGCCCGAGGGCGGCTCGGTGGCGCAGTGGTTAGCACTGCTGCCCAAGGGTGGTATGGTGGTGGTGGTTAGCACTGCTGCCCGAGGGTGGTATGGTGGTGCAGTGGTTAGCACTGCTGCCCAAGGGTGGCACGGTGGCGCAGTGGTTAGCACTGCTGCCCGAGGGCGGTATGGTGGCACAGTGGTTAGCACTGCTGCCCGAGGGTGGTATGGTGGTGCAGTGGTTAGCACTGCTGCCCAAGGGTGGCACGGTGGCGCAGTGGTTAGCACTGCTGCCCGAGGGCCGTATGATGGTGCAGTGGTTAGCACTGCTGCCCGAGGGTGGTATAGTGGTGCAGTGGTTAGCACTGCTGCCCGAGGGCGGCTCGGTGGCACAGTGGCTAGCACTGCTGCCCGAGGGCGGTATGGTGGCGCAGTGGTTAGCACTGCTGCCCGAGGGCAGTATGGTGGCACAGTGGTTAGCACTGCTGCCCGAGGGCGGTATGGTGGTGCAGTGGTTAGCACTGCTGCCCGAGGATGGTATGGTGGTGCAGTGGTTAGCACTGCTGCCCGAGGGTGGTATGATGGCGCAGTGGTTAGCACTGCTGCCCGAGGGCGGTATGATGGCGCAGTGGTTAGCACTGCTGCCCGAGGGCGGTATGATGGTGCAGTGGTTAGCACTGCTGCCCGAGGATGGTATGGTGGTGCAGTGGTTAGCACTGCTGCCCGAGGGCGGTATGATGGTGCAGTGGTTAGCACTGCTGCCCGAGGGCGGTATGATGGTGCAGTGGTTAGCACTGCTGCCCGAGGGTGGTATGATGGTGCAGTGGTTAGCACTGCTGCCCGAGGGCGGTATGGTGGCGCAGTGGTTTGCACTGCTGCCCGAGGATGGTATGGTGGTGCAGTGGTTAGCACTGCTGCCCGAGGGCGGTATGATGGTGCAGTGGTTAGCACTGCTGCCCGAGGGTGGTATGATGGTGCAGTGGTTTGCACTGCTGCCCGAGGATGGTATGGTGGTGCAGTGGTTAGCACTGCTGCCCGAGGGCAGTATGGTGGCACAGTGGTTAGCACTGCTGCCCGAGGGCGGTATGGTGGTGCAGTGGTTAGCACTGCTGCCCGAGGGTGGTATGGTGGTGCAGTGGTTAGCACTGCTGCCCGAGGGTGGTATGATGGTGCAGTGGTTAGCACTGCTGCCCGAGGGTGGTATGATGGCGCAGTGGTTTGCACTGCTGCCCGAGGATGGTATGGTGGCGCAGTGGTTAGCACTGCTGCCCGAGGGCCGTATGGTGGTGCAGTGGTTTGCACTGCTGCCCGAGGGCGGCTCGGTGGTGCAGTGGTTAGCACTGCTGCCCGAGGTTGGTATGGTGGTGCAGTGGTTAGCACTGCTGCCCGAGGGCGGTATGGTGACGCAGTGGTTTGCACTGCTGCCCGAGGATGGTATGGTGGCGCAGTGGTTAGCACTGCTGCCCGAGGGCCGTATGGTGGCGCAGTGGTTAGCACTGCTGCCCGAGGGCCGTATAGTGGCGCAGTGGTTAGCACTGCTGCCCGAGGGCCGTATGGTGGTGCAGTGGTTAGCACTGCTGCCCGAGGGCGGCTCGGTGGTGGTGGTTAGCACTGCTGCCCGAGGGCGGTATGGTGGTGGTGGTTAGCACTGCTGCCCGAGGGCGGCTCGGTGGTGCAGTGGTTAGCACTGCTGCCCAAGGGCGGTATGGTGGTGCAGTGGTTAGCACTGCTGCCCGAGGGCGGCTCGGTGGTGGTGGTTAGCACTGCTGCCCGAGGGCGGTATGGTGGTGGTGGTTAGCACTGCTGCCCCGAGGGCGGCTCGGTGGTGCAGTGGTTAGCACTGCTGCCCAAGGGCGGTATGGTGGCGCAGTGGTTAGCACTGCTGCCCGAGGGGCGGTATGATGGCGCAGTGGTTAGCACTGCTGCCCGAGGGCGGTATGATGCCGCAGTGGTTAGCACTGCTGCCCGAGGGGCCGTATGGTGGTGCAGTGGTTAGCACTGCTGCCCGAGGTTGGTATGGTGGCGCAGTGGTTAGCACTGCTGCCCGAGGTTGGTATGGTGGCGCAGTGGTTAGCACTGCTGCCCGAGGATGGTATGGTGGCGCAGTGGTTAGCACTGCTGCCCGAGGGTGGTATGATGGCGCAGTGGTTTGCACTGCTGCCCGAGGATGGTATGGTGGCGCAGTGGTTAGCACTGCTGCCCGAGGGCCGTATGGTGGTGCAGTGGTTTGCACTGCTGCCCGAGGGCGGCTCGGTGGCGCAGTGGTTAGCACTGCTGCCCGAGGGCCGTATGGTGGTGCAGTGGTTTGCACTGCTGCCCGAGGGCGGCTCGGTGGTGCAGTGGTTAGCACTGCTGCCCGAGGATGGTATGGTGGCGCAGTGGTTAGCACTGCTGCCCGAGGGCCGTATGGTGGTGCAGTGGTTAGCACTGCTGCCCGAGGGCGGCTCGGTGGCGCAGTGGTTAGCACTGCTGCCCGAGGGCCGGATGGTGGTGCAGTGGTTAGCACTGCTGCCCGAGGGCGGCTCGGTGGCGCAGTGGTTAGCACTGCTGCCCGAGGGCGGCTCGGTGGTGCAGTGGTTAGCACTGCTGCCCGAGGGTGGCACAGTGGTTAGCACTGCTGCCCGAGGGCGGCTCGGTGGCGCAGTGGTTAGCACTGCTGCCTGAGGGTGGCACAGTGGCACAGTGGTTAGCACTGCTGCCCGAGGGCCGTATGGTGGTGCAGTGGTTAGCACTGCTGCCCGAGGGCGGCTCGGTGGCGCAGTGGTTAGCACTGCTGCCCGAGGGCGGCTCGGTGGTGCAGTGGTTAGCACTGCTGCCCGAGGGCGGTATGGTGGTGCAGTGGTTAGCACTGCTGCCCAAGGGTGGTATGGTGGTGCAGTGGTTAGCACTGCTGCCTGAGGGTGGCACAGTGGCACAGTGGTTAGCACTGCTGCCCGAGGGCGGCTCGGTGGCGCAGTGGTTAGCACTGCTGCCCGAGGGCGGCTCGGTGGTGCAGTGGTTAGCACTGCTGCCCAAGGGCGGTATGGTGGTGCAGTGGTTAGCACTGCTGCCCGAGGGTGGTATAGTGGTGCAGTGGTTAGCACTGCTGCCCGAGGGTGGTATGGTGGCGCAGTGGTTAGCACTGCAGCCCGAGGGCGGTATGGTGGCGCAGTGGTTAGCACTGCTGCCCGAGGGCGGCTCGGTGGTGCAGTGGTTAGCACTGCTGCCCGAGGGCGGTATGGTGGCGCAGTGGTTAGCACTGCTGCCTGAGGGTGGCACAATGGCACAGTGGTTAGCACTGCTGCCCGAGGGCGGCTCGGTGGCGCAGTGGTTAGCACTGCTGCCCGAGGGCGGCTCGGTGGTTGCAGTGGTTAGCACTGCTGCCGAGGGCGGTATGGTGGTGCAGTGGTTAGCACTGCTGCCCGAGGGTGGTATAGTGGTGCAGTGGTTAGCACTGCTGCCCAAGGGTGGTATGGTGGCGCAGTGGTTAGCGCTGCTGCCCGAGGGCGGTATGGTGGCGCAGTGGTTAGCACTGCTGCCCGAGGGCGGCTCGGTGGCGCAGTGGTTAGCACTGCTGCCCGAGGGCGGTATGGTGGTGCAGTGGTTAGCACTGCTGCCCGAGGGCGGTATGATGGTGCAGTGGTTAGCACTGCTGCCCGAGGGCGGTATGGTGGTGCAGTGGTTAGCACTGCTGCCCGAGGGCGGTATGGTGGTGCAGTGGTTAGCACTGCTGCCCGAGGGCGGTATGGTGGTGCAGTGGTTAGCACTGCTGCCCGAGGGCCGTATGGTGGTGCAGTGGTTAGCACTGCTGCCCAAGGGCGGCTCGGTGGCGCAGTGGTTAGCACTGCTGCCCGAGGGCGGCTCGGTGGTGCAGTGGTTAGCACTGCTGCCCGAGGGTGGCACAGTGGCACAGTGGTTAGCACTGCTGCCCGTGGGCCGTATGGTGGTGCAGTGGTTAGCACTGCTGCCCGAGGGCGGCTCGGTGGCACAGTGGTTAGCACTGCTGCCCGAGGGCGGCTCGGTGGTGCAGTGGTTAGCACTGCTGCCCGAGGGCGGTATGGTGGCGCAGTGGTTAGCACTGCTGCCTGAGGGTGGCACAGTGGCAGTGGTTAGCACTGCTGCCCGAGGGCGGTATGGTGGCGCAGTGGTTAGCACTGCTGCCTGAGGGTGGCACAGTGGCACAGTGGTTAGCACTGCTGCCCGAGGGCGGCTCGGTGGTGCAGTGGTTAGCACTGCTGCCCGAGGGCGGTATGTTGGCGCAGTGGTTAGCACTGCTGCCCGAGGGCGGTATGGTGGCGCAGTGGTTAGCACTGCTGCCTACAGCGCTGAGGACCCGGGTTTGATCCCGGCCCCGGGTCACTGCCCGTGTGGAGTTTGCACATTCTCCCCCTGTCTGTGTGGGTCTCACCCCACAACCCAAAGATGTGCAGGGTAGGTGATTGGCCACGCTAAATTGTTTCTTTGTTGGAAAAAATGAATTGGGTACTCCAAATTTTTTATTTTTTTTTAAAAAGAAGTGTTATGGCCAGGGTTTAGAGAACCCCAAAGTGTATCACGGAGTTTCACCTGACCCACAACTTTTACTAGATTGTGGTATGGGGAGCACACGGCCCACTCTACAGGTGTGGGACAGCAGAAATGGAACAGTATTTTTTTAAAGCAAAACAATGTTCATTCTATGAACTCAAGTTAACCTTTTTAAAACATACAGTGAACATCTTAGCAACCATCAATTCAAATACAACCCCAAAGAATACAACACTAAGTAATGCTTACACTGTCCATTTAACATCCATAACTTAAATAACCTTCAAACAGAAAGACATCAGGTATAACGTCACTACTGAGAACAGTTACCACGTTGAAATCAGCAAATGGACATTCATAAGCTTGCAGAGATTCACACACAGCCTGCTGTGATTGCAGCTTCTCCAAAACTAAAATCAAACCAAACCCACCCTGCAGCAAACTGCCTAAAGCGAAAGTAAAAAGCTGACAGACAGCCCAGCTCCACCCACTCTCTGACATCACAGCAATAGTAAACACCCATTTCTTAAAGGTACTCTCACATGACAGAAGTGCCGAGTGGATGATCCGTCTCGGTCTCCTCCCGAGTCCCCAGCATCACAGATGTAGTCTTCAGCCAATACGATTCACTCCACATGATATCAAGAAACGCTAAAGGCACTGGATACTGCAAACGCTATGGGCCCTGACAATATTTCGCCGATAGTACTGAACACTGTGCTCCAGAACTTGCCGCAACCCTAGCCAAGCTGTTGCAGTACAGCTACAACACTGGCATCTACCTGGCAATGTGGAAAATTGCCCAGGTGTGCCTTGTACTCACGAAATAGGACAAATTCCAACCCAGCCAATTCTGTTTGTTCGATGATCACTCGCTAGCGAGTATGATTGCCCATCTAAAGCATCTGCGTTACTGGTCATGACTCCTTGCAGTGGTTGATGGGTCCAATCCCATAGCTGTACACTTGTCAGGTGTTTCCGGGAGGTGGGATCTATCTTTGGACTCTCGTTGTCAGGTGCCCTCAAAGAATTGTGTCCTTCAATCTGGAGGTTTTTCCAAGTACGTCCCTTTGGAGCAAGGGTCTCCCAGGCATTGATCCGTCTCCGAGGGTATCAAGGAGGCACAGGTCAAGACATCGGCCCTCTCTCGCCCCCTGGACTCCCGGTTCTTACACCTCGAATATTGCTACCTCTGGACTCGGGGCCACCTTCACCCCCAGCACCTCGGACATTACGTCCGCAAACCCTGCCAGAACCGCTTTGGCTTTGGACATGTCCAAAACATGTGGGCCTCCCCGTGCTCCGGGCCACACTATCATCCACCTCCTCAAAAAAACGACTCATAGCACTACCGTCATATGTGCCCTGTGAAATACTTTAAACTGTATGTGGCTTAAACCTCGCACACGACAAGGACGCATTCACCCTCCGCAGGGCCTCAGCCCACGTCCCGACCTCCACACCCAGATCCCTCCTCTCACTCCGCTTTATATGCCCCAACCCGGGCCCCCTCCCCATCCATCAGCTCCTTGTAGACCTTCAGCACCTTCCCCTCCTTCATCTCCTCCTTTGACAGCACCTTATCCTGCACCCCAGGGGAGGCAGCCCAGGAAAACGACGGCACCTCTCTCTTCACAAATCCTGGTCCTGCAGGTACTTAAAACCATTCCACCTGGGCAACTCAGATTCTTCCTCCAGGTCCAACTTCACAAATCTGCCCTTACAAACAGGTCACTGAATCACCCAATCCCTGCCTGCCTGCCCCCCCCCCCCCCCCACCCCGGTGTTGGCACTGTTGTCACACAAATCAGTGCCAACACCGAGACAACCCCCAGTCCCAAATGCCGCCTCCACTGCCCCCACACCCTTAAGGCCGACACAATTACTGGGCTCAGAGAGTGGGAGTATCTGGCCGGTGAGAATGGCAGAGGCGCTGTTAACGTCTTGAAGCTCGTTCCCCGACAGAAGCCCGCTTCCATCGGCCGACGCCTCCCCCGCTAACCATTTCCTAACCATAGAAATGTTTGCCACCCTACAGTAGAGCATTATATTCGACAGCAGCCCCCCCCCCCCCCCCCCCCCCCCCCACCACACAAGAAAAACCCCTCTTCACCCTCCGGGGTCTTCCCTGCCCACACAAACCAGAGATCAGCACAGTGACCTGTTTAAAAAACGCCTTCAGGACGAAGATTGGGAGGTTCTGAAACACAAACAGAAACCTTGGCAGCACCATCACTTTTACTGTCTGCACCCATCCCGCCAACGACAGCGGGAGCACATCCCACCTCCTAAAGCCCCCCCCCCCATCTGCTCCACCAACCGGACAATTTCAGCCTGTGCAGCTGCACCCAATCCTGCATCACCTGGATACCCAGGTATCCAAAGCTCACCTCCCACTATCTCAAACGACAACTCGCCTACCCTCCTCTCCTACCCTCCTAATCTCAAATCAGGAACACCTCGCTCTTTCCCATGTTCAACCTGGACAGAGAACCGGCCAAAATCCTCCAAAATCCCCACAATGCCCCAATACCACCCAATGGGTTTGAAATGTATAACAGCAGGTCATTCAGATACAGCGAGACCCCATGCTCGGCACTTCCCCCCCCCCCCCCCCCCCGTACCAATCCCTCTCCACTCCTCAACGCCCGAAGCGTCAATCCGATACAGCCCGAAATATCCCAAACTCACTTGGTTCGTCCGCACACTTACAACCAGCACCCTATACGGCAACCAGACCCAGTCCACAAACCCTGCCCGAACCCAAACCGCCACAGCATCTCCCATAGATATTCCCACTCCACCCGGTCAAACGCCTTCTCCGCCTCCGTTGCTACCACCACCTCCACATCCAGTCCCTCCGAAGGCATCGTAATTACATCAAGCAGCCTCCTCAGATTCGCCAACACTTGCCTCACCCTTCACACGGACAGTGACCCAGGGCCGTCCCTGCCTGCATCCTCTCCATCACCTCCCTCAGCCCGAATGGGACCCCAATCCCTGCACCAACTCCTCCTCCACCCTCACCCAGGAGCTGCATTCCCTCCTCCTGGCCAGGGGCTCCGACTCATACGATCTCCTATAAAATGCCTCAAACACACCGTTCACCCCCCTCCGAGACCAACATCACCCTCCCTTCCTTTACTCTGTTAATCTCCCTCACCGCCTCTTGCTTCCTCAACTGGTGGCCAGCGATCTACTCGCCTTCTCACCGTATTCATATACTCCACCTCTAGCCCGCCGCAGCTGCCCCACCGCATTCCCCATGGACACTAATCCGAAATCCATCTGGAGCGTCTGCCTCTCCTTCAACAGCCCCGCCTCTGGTGTCTCCGAATACCTTCTATCCACCCTCAGAATCTCATCTACCAGCCTTGCATCTCCGCCCACTCTGCCTTCTCCCTATGGCGGCTGAATTGATATAAACTCCCCACTAACCACCACCTGAGTGCCTCCCACAGCGTGGCACCAGTCACCTCCCCCGTATCATTCAGCTTCACATACCCCCGAATGGCAGCCCTCACCCGCTCGCACACCTCCTCGTCCGCCAACAACCCCACATCCAACCTCCACTGCAGTGCGCGCCACTGCAGGCACTGGGCCCCCTTCTTAAATAGGGCAGTCGTGACCCGGTTAAAACCGGGCCCTCCTCTTCGCCAGCTCTGCTCCGAGGTCCTGGTACACCCGCAGCTCGTTCCCTTCCCAGGGGCACTTCCTTGTCTGCCTCTCCCACCTAAGAATCTTCTCCTTGTCCAGAAAGCGGTGCGACCGCATCACCATCGCCCTCGGCAGTCTCCGCATCAGCACCCTGTGCATCGGTTGACCTCCAGGGTCCGGTCAAAGGCCCTCCCCGGTCCGGTCAAAGGCCCTCCCCCATCAACTGCCCCAACATTTTGGCCACGTACATGCTGGCCTCCGCCACCTTTGTTGCCTTCGGGCATCCCCACGATCCTCAGGTTGTGTCTTCTGGAGCGATTCTCCAAATCTACCATCTTCTCCTTCAGCCTCATCTGGGCCTCCCGCATCACTCCCATCTCAGCGACCAACCAGGCAAACTGCTCCTCGTGCTCCCCCACTGCCTCCTCCAATTTCTGGATCGCCTGGCCCTGGGACTCCAGCCTCTGCTCCACTCTCTTGATCCCGGCTTGATCGGTTCCACCACTTTGGGCCAGGTCCTCCATGGCTGCTTCCTCTGCTGGCTGAACTTAGGGTCAGAACTCCACCAACTGCTCCGTTGACCACTGGGCAGGCAGGGCAGCCCCCTTGCCCTCCGCCTCTTATCCTGTGGTACATAACAAAGTCTCTCCTGTTCCAGCTGCTCTTTCTTCTGGACCCACTCCTAGTTTGTGGATCCATCCACCAGCCACACCAGAAGAGTTACACATTCCTGGGCAGTCCTGCAACCTCTTGCCATCAAAAACTGTCTTTCAGGCCAGAAAAGACCAAAAAATACCACCTTGATTGGGGCCACCAAATGTGCGATCGCTTACCCTATGGCCGCCACCAGAAGTTATGGAAGCTTGTTCTTGACAGGGTGAAGGATGGTCACGATGAAGATGGAGAAAGGCACGTCCCTGTTCGACTCAGCCTTCACCTCGAAGGTTTGTGTCTTAGTTCAATTGGTGAGGACTGTCACCGACATCGGTTCGTGGAGAAGTCGGAGGATGCTGATGAATTTCTCTGGGCAGCCGGCCTTTGACAGGGTCTCCCATAGCACTTCCCAACCAGTCAAAATCCTTGGTCAGATCGATGAAGGACGTGTAGAGTGGTTGATGTTGCTCTTGACATTTCTATTGAAGTTGCCGAGCAGTGAAAATCATGTCCATTGTTACACGATTTGATCAGAAGTCACACTGGCTTTCTGGAAGGATTTCTTCAGAGTCTGGGAGAAGACAGCTAGCAAGGAATTGAGAGATGATCGTCCCGGCGAGAGTAGGGAGATTCCTCGGTGGTTCCCATAGTCCACTTTGTCTCCTTTCCTGAAGATGGTGGTGATAACGGCATTCCTAAGCTGGCAGGAATTTCTTCTCTGTCCCAGATTTCCAGCAACAGCTGGTGGAGATGATGGGTGATTGCTTCTCCTCCAAGTTTCAAAACTTCCGCTGGAATCCAGTTCATTCCTGCAACCTTTCCATTCTTCATGCGTTTAACGGCGGCTTCGACTTCATCCATGGTTGGTGGGAGTCCAAGATCACCTTTGATGGAGAGTTGGTGGATTTCCTCAAACATGTCCTCATCTACAGATGTATCAAAGTTTAGAAGTTCTTAGAAGTGTTGTCTCTATCGAAGGCCGATGTTTACCAGTCTCTCAACAAGGTTCCATCATTACTCTGCACCGGTTTGAGGCCTCAGGTGTTGGGCCCAGATATTGCCTTGGTGGCACTGAAGAAGCCCCAGGTGCCATGCTTGTTGGTGAGGAGTTGCAGCTCCTTACCTTTCTCAGTCCACCATTAGTGCTTGATTTCCCTAGTTTTTCTTTGTACCTCCACCCTTGGCTAACTGATGAGCTCTCCTCTTTGTCTTGCTGGTTATTTTGCCAGGTGCAATGAGGTCTTGGATGGAGTGGTCATTCTCGTCGAACCAGTCTTGGTGTTTCCTGATCTTGTCGCCGATGGTTTTTTCACAGCTCGAGATGATGACTGTCTTCAGCTCTTTCCCATTTTCCTCCACTCCATTAGAATGGACACTTTGGAGAAGACGTTTTTGGAAGTTCACTCGCATGCTCGACTCTTGAAGCCTCTCAATGTTAATCTTTTTTCGGAGCGGTTTCTTCATCTTCAGGTGGAGTATAATTGACACAGAGGAGCCAGTGGTCTGTCCAGCAGACATCTGCACTGGTCATCACTTTGGGTCTTGGGATCGGACAATGAAGAAATCAATCATATGCCAGTGCTTTGATCGTGGACGTCACCAGGAAGTCCTGAATTTGTCTTTTTGGCGGAACAGTGTGCTCCTGATGACAAGCTGCTGTTCCGCTAATTTGGTGAGCAGGAAAATCCCAACTGCTTCCTTTCTGATGATCCCTTTCCAGAGTCGGAAGTCCTTTCCAACCTTGACGTTGAAGTCCCCCAGGAGGTTGATCTAATTTTCCTTCAGGATGTTGCAGAGATGGTGTCCAGGGAGGAGAAGACGACTTCTTTGGACTCCTCATTGGCATCAAGGATCAGGGCGGCACGGTGGTGCAGTGGTTAGCACTGCTGCCCCACAGCGCCAAGGACCAGGGTTTGACCCCGGCCCCGTGTGGAGTTTGCACATTCTCTCCATGTCTGCTTGGGTCTCACCCCTACAACCCAAAGATGTGCAAGATAGCTGGAATGGCCACGCTAAATTGCCCCTTAATTAGGAAAATTAAGAATTGGGTACTGTAAATTGTAGAAACAATTGGCATCAAGGATTGGGGTGTAGGCACTGCTGGTTGCAAGTTGTAGTCGGAGGGCCGTGAGGTGTTCATTAATGTTGACAGGGAGTTCCGAGAGACGGTGACGAGTTTGTTTTTGATGGCGAAACTAATTCCATACGTACTCGGCTGATCCGCGGGTCCTCCTCTCCAAAGAAGCTGCATTCATTTTGGAAGGAATAACAGGAAGACAGAGTACTGGGCTAATGGTAAGATTCTTATCGCTGGCGGGCAGGGTGCAAGCAATTAAGATGATGGTCCTCCCGAGGTTCTCATTTGTATTTCAATGTCTCCCTATACTAATCACCAAGACCTTTTTTAATAAAATAGACAGGAGCATCACGAGCTTCGTGTGGGCAGGGAAAGTTCCGAGAGTAAGGAGGGGGTTCCTTCAGCGTAGTAGGGACAGAGGAGGATTGGCACTACCGAACTTGGGCGATTACTATTGGGCCGCCAATGTGGCAATGATACGTAAATGGATGATGGAGGGTGAGGGAGCGGCGTGGAAAAGACTGGAGAGAAAGTCCTGTAAAGGGACGAGTTTAGAGGCGCTGGTGACGGTGCCGCTACCGATCTCACCTAAAAAGTTTACCACGAACCCGGTGGTGGCGGCAACATTGAATATCTGGGGACAGTGGAGGCGACAGAGAGGGGTGCGGGGAGCCCTGGTGGGGTCCCCAATCAGGAACAACCATAGGTTCGCCCCAGGAAGAATGGATGGAGGATTTCAGAGCTGGTACCAGTTGGGAATTAGGAGGGTGGGAGATTTATTTATAGATGGGACTTTTGCAAGCTTGGGAGCATTGGAGGAAAAGTATAAGTTGCCCCGGGGAAATTTCTTGAGATATATGCAGGTGAGGGCGTTTACTAGACAACAGGTGAGGGAATTTCCGTTGCTCCCGACAAAGGGGATACAGGACAGGGTGCTTTCAGGGGTGTGGGTCGGAGAGGGCAAGGTGTCAGAGATTTATCGAGAGATGAGGGAAGAGGGGGAGGAGTCGGTGGGCGAACTAAAAGGAAAGTGGGAAGAAGAACTAGGGGAGGAGATAGAGGAGGGTATGTGGGCTGATGCCCTAAGCAGGGTAAATTCCTCTTCCTCATGCGCCAGGCTTAGCCTGATTCAATTTAAGGTGCTACATAGAGCACACATAACGGGAGCAAGATTGAGCAGGTTCTTTGGAGTGGAGGACAAATGTGGGAGGTGTGGCGGGAGCCCGGCAAACCACGCACATATGTTTTGGGCGTGCCCGGCACTGGAAGGGTATTGGAAGGGAGTGACGGGAGTGATTTCGCGGGTGGTGAAGGCCCGGGTCAAACCAGGCTGGGGGTTAGCTCTATTTGGAGTTGCGGATGAGCCGGGAGTGCAGGAGGCGAAAGAGGCCGACGTTGTGGCCTTTGCGTCCCTAGTAGCCCGGCGCAGGGTCCTACTCATGTGGAAGGAGGCGAAACCCCCCGGACTGAAGGCCTGGGTAAATGATATGGCGGGGTTCATTAAACTGGAGCAGATAAAGTTTGCCCTGAGAGGATCGGCTCAAGGGTTCACCAGGCGGTGGCAGCCATTTCTCGACTACCTAGGGGAACGTTAGAGGGAAGACAGATGACCAGCAGCAGCAACCCAGGGGGAGGGGGGGGGGGGGGGGTTAGTTTAGTTTAGGTCAAAGATAAAGGGGTTTTGTTACTTGTGTATTGTTAAAAATTTCTGTATTGCTATTGTTGCGTTTGCTTTGTAAGAGGGGAAAAATTGTTGTTTGGGAAAAAAATTTCAATAAAACATTTAAAAAAAATAAAAATGGTAAGATTCTTGGCAGTGTGGATGAAATGAAAATGAAAATCACTTATTGTCACAAGTAGGCTTCAAATGAAGTTACTGTGAAAAGCCCCTAGTCGCCACATTCCGGCGCCTGTTCGGGGAGGCTGTTACGGGAATTGAACCGTGCTGCTGGCCTGCCTTGGTCTGCTTTCAAAGCCAGCGATTTAGCCAGTGTGCTAAACAGCCCGAGCAGAAAGAGCTCGGTGTCTATGTACACAGATCCTTAAAAGTTGCCACCCAGGTTGAGAGGGTTGTGAAGAAGGCGTAGGGTGTGTTAGCTTTTATTGGTAGAGGGATTGAGTTTCGGAACCACGAGGTCATGTTGCAGCTGTACAAAACTCTGGTGCGGCCGCATTTGGAGTATTGGGTGCAATTCTGGTCGCCGCATTATAGGAAGGATGTGGAAGCATTGGAAAGGGTGCAGAGGAGATTTACCAGAATGTTGCCTGGTATGGAGGGAAGATCTTATAAGGAAAGGCTGAGGGACTGGAGGCTGTTTTCATTAGAGAGGTCACGAGGTGACTTAATTGAGGCATACAAGATGATTAGAGGATTGGATAGGGTGGACAGTGAGAGCCTTTTTCCTCGGATGGTGATGTCTAGCACGAGGGGACATAGCTTTAAACTGAGGGGAGATAGATATAGGACAGATGTCAGAGGTAGGTTCTTTACTCAGAGAGTAGTAAGGGCGTGGAATGCCCTGCCTGCAACAGTAGTGGACTCGCCAACACTAAGGGCATTCAAATGGTCATTGGATAGACATATGGACGATAAGGGAATAGTGTACATAGAACGATACAGCGCAGTACAGGCCCTTCGGCCCACGATGTTGCACCGAAACAAAAGCCATCTAACCTACACTATGCCATTATCATCCATATGCTTATCCAATAAACTTTTAAATGCCCTCAATGTTGGCGAGTTCACTACTGTTGCCAGTAGGGCATTCCACGGCCTCACCTTGCGTAAAGAACCTACCTCTGACCTCTGTCCTATATCTATTACCCCTCAGTTTAAAGCTATGTCCCCTCGTGCCAGCCATTTCCATCCGCGGGAGAAGGCTCTCACTGTCCACCCTATCTAACCCCCTGATCATTTTGTAACTATTAAGTCTCCTCTTAACCTTCTTCTCTCCAACGAAAACAACCTCAAGTCCATCAGCCTTTCCTCATAAGATTTTCCCTCCATACCAGGCATCATCCTGGTAAATCTCCTCTGCACCCGCTCCAAAGCCTCCACGTCCTTCCTATAATGCGGTGACCAGAACTGTGCACAATACTCCAAATGCGGCCGTACCAGAGTTTTGTACAGCTGCAACATGACCTCCTGACTCCGGAACTCAATCCCTCTACCAATAAAGGCCAACACTCCATAGGCCTTCTTCACAACCCTATCAACCTGGGTGGCAACTTTCAGGGATCTATGTACATGGACACCTAGATCCCTCTGCTCATCCACACTTCCAAGAACTTTACCATTAGCCAAATATTCCGCATTCCTGTTATTCCTTCCAAAGTGAATCACCTCACACTTCTCTACATTAAACTCCATTTGCCACCTCTCAGCCCAGCTCTGCAGCTTATCTATGTCCCTCTGTAACCTGCTACATCCTCCTCACTGTCGACAACACCACCGACTTTAGTGTCGTCTGCAAATTTACTTACCCACCCTTCTGCGCCTTCCTCTAGGTCATTGATAAAAATGACAAACAGCAACGGCCCCAGAACAGATCCTTGTGGTACGCCACTTGTAACTGAACTCCATTCTGAATATTTCCCATCAACCACCACCCTCTGTCTTCTTTCAGCTAGCCAATTTCTGATCCACATCTCTAAATCACCCTCAATCCCCAGCCTCCGTATTTTCTGCAATAGCCTACCGTGGGGAACCTTAGCAAACGCTTTGCTGAAATCTATATACACCACATCAACTGCTCTACCCTCGTCTACGTGTTCAGTCACCTTCTCAAAGAACTCGATAAGGTTTGTGAGGCATGACCTACCCTTTACAAAGCCATGCTGACTATCCCTGATCATATTATTCCTATCTAGATGATTATAAATCTTGTCTCTTATAATCCCCTCCAAGACTTTACCCACTACAGACGTGAGGCTCACCGGTCTATAGTTGCCGCGGTTGGCTCTGCTCCCCTTTTTGAACAAAGGGACCACATTTGCTGTCCTCCAGTCTTCTGGCACTATTCCTGTAGCCAATGATGACATAAAAATCAAAGCCAAAGGTCCAGCAATCTCTTCCCTGGCCTCCCAGGGAATCCGAGGATAAATCCCATCAGGCCCCGGGGACTTATCTATTTTCAGCCTGTCCAGAATTGCCAACACCTCTTCCCTACGTACCTCAATGCCATCTATTCTAATAGCCTGGGTGTCAGCATTCTCCTCCACAACATCATCTTTTTCCTGAGTGAATACTGACAAAAAATATTCATTTAGTATCTAGTGCAGATGGGCTTTAGAGTGGTTTCACAGGTTGGCGCAACATCGAGGGCCGAAGAGCCTGTACTGCGCTGTAATGTTCTATGTTCTAACCACCGGCAACTTTCCTCAGCTGCCCTTAGCCTGCTCGACGTCAAGGTCAGCTCTCTGTTCCGGTTATCATTTTGCTCATTATCCATGAGGGTTCATGCACATATCAGGAAATGGCTGAAGGCACTGGATACTGCAAACGCTGTGGGCACTGACAATATCCCGGCAATAGTACTGAAGTCTTGTGCTCCAGAACTTGCCGCACCCCTAGCCAAGCTGTTCCAGTACAGCTACAACACTGGCATCTACCCGGCAATGTGGAAAATTGCCCAGGTGTGTCCCGTCCACAAGTAACAGGACAAATCAACCCAGCCAATTGCTCTTTTTTTGAAAAATATTTTTTTGAAGCATTTATGTACACACACATCAAACACAACCAGAACGCAAAACAAGTAAACAGTGCTGCAAATAATCAAAACAGCCAAATAGCTAACACCCCACAATCCTACCTCCCGCTCCCCAAATCCCCTACCTCCGGTTTTTACTGCCCCATTTATATATTAATACAATACACATAAACACAACCCAGATCCAACCAACAGGGCTGTACATAACCAACTCAACAAAATACTCCATCGAACCGCCCCCATACTACCCGACTCTCCCTGCCTCTCTCTCTCTCCCCCCCCCCCCCCCCCCCACCCACACCACCCACCCCCACTGCTGACATAACTATTTCCGAAGAAGTCGATGAATGGCTGCCATCTCCGGGCAAACCCCTCCACAGACCCTCTCAAGGTGAACTTTATCTTCTCCAGCCTGAGGAACTCTGTCAGGTTGCTCACCCCCCCCCCCCCCCCCCCCACTTCCTTCCCAGTTTTGGGGCCCCCGAGTCCCAACATTCCAATAAGATCCGTCTCCGGGATACTAGGGAGGCAAAGGCCAAGACATCGGCCGCCCTCGCCCCCTGTACCCAGCCAATTACCGCCCTATCAGTCCAGTCTCCATCAGTAAAATAATGGAAAGATTTATTTAATATTTAAATATGAAATATTTCCGCAAAGAGTGCGAAGAGAGCCAGGAGTTTACAGGAAGTGTAGCTGACTGGGAGCAGAGTCGGAGGGCGGAGATCTAGTTAGTCCACACAGCAGCTATATTCTTTAAGGTAAGAGGGGATGGAGGCTAGGCCAGTTACATGCTCCTCCTGTAGGATGTGGGTGGTGAGGGATACCACCGGTGTCCCCGCTGACTATACCTGCGGGAAGTGCACCCAACTTCAGCTCCTCAAAGACCGTGTTAGGGAACTGGAGCTGAAGCTGGATGAACTTCGGATCATCCGGGAGGCAGAGGGGGTGATTGAGAAGAGTTACAGGGAGGTAACCACACCCAAGGTACAGGACAAGAATAGCTGGGTTACAGTCAGGGGGAAAAAAACAAACAGGCAGACAGTGCAGGGATCCCCCGTGGCCGTTCCCCTTCAAAACAAGTATACCGTTTTGGATGCTGTTGGGGGGGGATGACCTACCGGGGGAAGGCCCTAGCGGTCAGGTCTCTGGCACGGAGTCTGGCTCTGGGGCTCAGGAGGGAAGGGGGGGAAGAATAGAAAAGCAATAGTTGTAGGAGATTCAATGGTTAGGGGAATAGATAGGAGATTCTGTGGTCGCGAGCGAGACTCCCGGAAGGTATGTTGCCTCCCGGGTGCCAGGGCCAGGGATGTCTCGGATCGTGTCTTCAGGATCCTTAAGGGGGAGGGGGAGCAGCCAGAAGTCGTGGTGCACATTGGTACCAACGACATAGGTAGGAAAAGGGGTGTGGAGGTAATAAACAAGTTTAGGGAGTTAGGCTGGAAGTTGAAAGCCAGGACAGACAGAGTTGTCATCTCTGGTTTGTTGCCGGTGCCACGTGATAGCGGATAGCGAGGCTAGGAATAGGGAGAGAGTGCAGTTGAACACGTGGCTGCAGGAATGGTGTAGGAGGGAGGGCTTCAGGTATTTGGATAATTGGAGCGCATTCTGGGGAAGGTGGGACCTGTACAAGCAGGACGGGTTGCATCTGAACCAGAGGGGCACCAATATCCTGGGAGGGAGGTTTGCTAGTACTCTTCGGGAGGGTTTAAACTAATTTGGCAGGGGAATGGGAACCGGATTTGTAGTCCAGCAACTAAGGTAGCCGATATTCAGGACGCCAAAGCATGTAATGAGGCAGTGGGGAAGGGAACACTGACAAAGGAGAGTATTTGCAGGCACGGAGATGGGTTGAAGTGTGTATACTTCAACACAAGAAGCATCAGGAATAAGGTGGGTGAACTTAAGGCATGGATCGGTACTTGGGACTACGATGTGGTGGCCATCACGGAAACTTGGATAGAAGAGGGGCAGAAATGGTTGTTGGAGGTCCCTGGTTATAGATGTTTCAATAAGATTAGGGAGGGTGGTAAAAGAGGTGGGGGGGGTGGCATTATTAATTAGAGATAGTATAACAGCTGCAGAAAGGCAGTTCGAGGAGTATCACCCTATTGAGGTAGTATGGGTTGAAGTCAGAAATAGGAAAGGAGCAGTCAACTTGTTAGGAGTTTTCTATAGGCCCCCCAATAGTAACAGAGATGTGGAGGAACAGATTGGGAAACAGATTTTGGAAAGGTGCAGAAGTCATAGGGTAGTAGTCATGGGCGACTTTAACTTCCCAAATATTGAGTGGAAACTCTTTAGATCAAATAGTTTGGATGGGGTGGTGTTTGTGCAGTGTGTCCAGGAAGCTTTTCTAACACAGTATGTAGATTGTCCGACCAGAGGAGGGGCAATATTGGATTTAGTACTGGGTAATGAACCAGGGCAAGTGATAGATTTGTTAGTGGGGGAGCATTTTGGAGATAGTGACCACAATTCTGTGACTTTCACTTTAGTAATGGAGAGGGATAGGTACGTGCAACAGGGCAAGGTTTACAATTGGGGGAAGGGTAAATACGATGTTGTCAGACAAGAATTGAAGTGCATAAGTTGGGAACATAGGCTGGCAGGGAAGGACACAAGTGAAATGTGGAACTTGTTCAAGGAACAGGTGCTACGTGTCCTTGATATGTATGTCCCTGTCAGGCAGGGAAGAGATGGTCGAGTGAGGGAACCATGGTTGACAAGAGAGGTTGAATATCTTGTTAAGAGGAAAAAGGTGACTTATGTAAGGCTGAGGAAACAAGGTTCAGACAGGGCATTGGAGGGATACAAGATAGCCAGGAGGGAACTGAAGAAAGAGATTAGGAGAGCTAAGAGAGGGCATGAACAATCTTTGGCGGGTAGGATCAAGGAAAACCCCAAGGCCTTTTACACATATGTGAGAAATATGAGAATGACTAGAGCGAGGGTAGGTCCGATCAAGGACAGTAGCGGGAGATTGTGTATTGAGTCTGAAGAGATAGGAGAGGTCTTGAATGAGTATTTTTCTTCTGTATTTACAAATGAGAGGGGCGATATTGTTGGAGAGGACAGTGTGAAACAGATTGGTAAGCTCGAGGAAATACTTGTTAGGAAGGAAGATGTGTTGGGCATTTTGAAAAACTTGAGGATAGACAAGTCCCCCGGGCCTGACGGGATATATCCAACGATTCTATGGGAAGCAAGAGATGAAATTGCAGAGCCGTTGGCAATGATCTTTTCGTCCTCACTGTCAACAGGGGTGGTACCAGGGGATTGGAGAGTGGCGAATGTCGTGCCCCTGTTCAAAAAAGGAACTAGGGATAACCCTGGGAATTACAGGCCAGTTAGTCTTACTTCGGTGGTAGGCAAAGTAATGGAAAGGGTACTGAAGGATAGGATTTCTGAGCATCTGGAAAGACACTGCTTGATTAGGGATAGTCAGCACGGATTTGTGAGGGGTAGGTCTTGCCTAACAAATCTTATTGAATTCTTTGAGGAGGTGACCAAGCATGTGGATGAAGGTAAAGCAGTGGATGTAGTGTACATGGATTTTAGTAAGGCATTTGATAAAGTTCCCCATGGTAGGCTTATGCAGAAAGTAAGGAGGCATGGGATAGTGGGAAATTTGGCCAGTTGGATAACAAACTGGCTAACCGATAGAAGTCAGAGAGTGGTGGTGGATGGCAAATATTCAGCCTGGATCCCAGTTACCAGTGGCGTACCGCAGGGATCAGTTCTGGGTCCTCTGCTGTTTGTGATTTTCATTAATGACTTGGATGAGGGAGTTGAAGGGTGGGTCAGTAAATTTCCTCCCACAGTCCAAAGATGTGCGGGTTAGGTGAATTGGCCAATGATAAATTGCCCTTAATGTCCAAATTGCCCTTGGTGTTGGGTGGAGGTGTTGAGTTTGGGTATGGTGCTCTTTCCAACAGCCGGTGCAGGCTCAAAGGGCCGAATGGCCTCCTTCTGCACTGTAAATTCAATGATAATCTATGATTAATCTAGGACAAAGGTTCGGCACAACATCGTGGGCCGAAGGGCCTGTTCTGTGCTGTATTTTCTATGTTCTATGTTCTATGAAAGGGTCATCAACAGAGCTATCAAGCGGCACTTACTCAGCAATAACCTGCTCCCGGACGCTCAGTTTGTGTCCGCCAGGGTCACTCAGCTCCTGACCTCATTACAGCCTTGGTTCAAACATGGACAAAAGAGCTGAATGCCAGAGGTGAGGTGAGAGTGACTGCCCTCGGCATCAAGGCAGCATTTGACCGAGTGTGGCATCCAGGAGCCCGAGCTAAACTGGAGTCAATGGGAATCAGGGGGGAAACTCTCTGCTGGTTGGAGTCATACCCGGTGGACTCCAGGAAGGTGGTTGTGGTGGTTGGAGCAAGGTTGAGGTTTCGAACATAGAACATACAGTGCAGAAGGAGGCCATTCAGCCCATTGAGTCTGCACCGACCCACTTCAGCCCTCAGTTCCACCTTATCCCCGTAACCCAATAATTCCTCCGAACTTTATTGGACACGAAGGGCAATTTATCACGGCCAATCCACCTAACCTGGACGTCTTTGGACTGTGGGAGGAAACCCACGCACACATGGGGAGAACGTGCAGACTCCGCACGGACAGTGACCCAAGCCGGGAATCGAACCTGGGACCCTGGCGCTGTGAAGCCACAGTGCTAGCCACTTGTGCTACCATTTGAACCACTGTCAGCTTTCCCTCACTCTCATCTCTCCAGGACTCTCTGAATTTCTGTCAGTCTCTTTGCTTTGTCCATATTCATTGGCAAATAGGGTTAAGGAAAATCCCAAGGCTTTTTACACGTACATAAAAAGCAAGAGGGTAGCCACGGAAAGGGTTGGCCCACTGAAGGATAGGCAAGGGAATCTATGTGTGGAGCCAGAGGAAATGGGCGAGGTACTAAATGAATACTTTGCATCAGTATTCACAAAAGAGAAGGAATTGGTAGATGTTGAGTCTGGAGAAGGGGGTGTAGATAGCCTGGGTCACATTGAGATCCAAAAAGACGAGGTGTTGGGCAGCTTGAAAAATATTAAGGTAGATAAGTCCCCAGGGCCTGATGAGATCTACCCCAGAATACTGAAGGAGGCTGGAGAGGAAATTGCTGGGGCCTTGACAGAAATCTTTGGATCCTCACTGTCTTCAGGTGATGTCCTGGAGGACTGGAGAATAGCCAATGTTGTTCCTCTGTTTAAGAAGGGTAGCAAGGATAATCCAGGGAACTACAGGCCGGTGAGCCTTACGTCAGTGGTAGGGAAATTACTGGAGAGAATTCTTCGAGACAGGATTTACTCCCATTTGGAAGCAAATGGACGTATTAGAGAGGCGGCATGGTTTTGTGAAGGGGAGGTCGTGTCTCACTAACTTGATAGAGTATTTCGAGGAGGTCACAAAGATGATTGATGCAGGTAGGGCAGTGGATGTTGTCTATATGGACTTCAGTAAGGCCTTTGACAAGGTCCCTCATGGTAGACTAGTACAAAAGGTGAAGTCACACGGGATCAGAGGTGAGCTGGCAAGGTGGAACAGAACTGGCTAGATCATAGAAGGCAGAAAGTAACAATGGAAGGATGCTTTTCTAATTGGAGGGCTGTGACCAGTGGTGTTCCGCAGGGATCAGTGCTGGGACCTTTGCTGTTTGTAGTATATATAAATGATTTGGAGGAAAATGTAACTGGTCTGATTAGTAAGTTTGCAGACGACACAAAGGTTGGTGGAATTATGGATAGCGATGAGGACTGTCAGAGGATACAGCAGGATTTAGATTGTTTGGAGACTTGGGCGGAGAGATGGCAGATGGAGTTTAATCCGGACAAATGTGAGGTAATGCATTTTGGAAGGTCTAATGCAGGTAGGGAATATACAGTGAATGGTAGAACCCTCAAGAGTATTGAAAGTCAGAGAGATCTAGGAGTACAGGTCCATAGGTCACTGAAAGGGGCAACACAGGTGGAGAAGGTAGTCAAGAAGGCATACAGCATGCTTGCCTTCATTGGCCGGGGCATTGAGTATAAGAATTGGCAAGTCATGTTGCAGCTGTATAGAACCTTAGTTAGGCCACACTTGGAGTACAGTGTTCAATTCTGGTCGCCACACTACCAGAAGGATGTGGAGGCTTTAGAGAGGGTGCAGAAGAGATTTACCAGAATGTTGCCTGGTATGGAGGGCATTAGCTATGAGGAGCTGTTGAATAAACTCGGTTTGTTCTCACTGGAACGACAGAGGTTGAGGGGCGACCTGAAAGAGGTCTACAAAATTATGACGGGCATAGACAGAGTGGATAGTCAGAGGCTTTTCCCCGGGGTAGAGGGGTCAATTACTAGGGGGCATAGGTTTAAGGTGAGAGGGGCAAGGTTTAGAGTAGATGTACGAGGCAAGTTTTTTTTTTTTTTTTTTTTTTTTTACACAGAGGGTAGTGGGTGCCTGGAACTCGCTACCGGAGGTGGTGGTGGAAGCAGGGACAATAGTGACATTTAAGGGGCATCTTGACAAATACATGAATAGGATGGGAATAGAGGGATACTGTAAGGTTTTCGGGCAATCCGGCCCTTTTTGGACTGCCCAGGAATAAAACCCAGAGACTGTAAACTGGACACTTGTCAGCCAAAAGAACGTAACCAGATTTCCCAGCAGGCTTGGTCCGCTGAGCTGAGTAGGGGCATAGGTATTTACAAACCCCCCCCAGGAGCTACAAGGAAGAAGGAGCCAGACAACTAGATAAGATTAAAACACAGACAAAGGGGCACGGGAATACACAGGGGGCCTGCCTGCAAGCAGGACAATGGGATGGTCATAGCCCCATGTAGATGTAAATGACTTGGCCTCCACCAGAGC